>NC_068426.1:12255884-12300884 GCF_023373465.1 Oncorhynchus keta | reverse complement strand
CAATCTGCCCCTGCCTGTGTTAATACTCCATGAAAGGATAGCAGCACTGCCAATTTTACATCACAAACCACCCAGAGACACCGGTGGTGCATTGTTGTCCAGTCTCTGAATAGTGAATTCTCATGGGACATATTCCTCCTCAGCAGTGTCTGAGGACCACACCACCTGCCCCCCCCCCCCCCCCACCCCACCCTCCCCAGGTCCACACCAGACCAGCAGAGAGACATGGTGAGAACAGATGGTTGGTTGAAGGATTATAATGTGCCAAAGCAGCCAATTTAACCATTTTCTCTGGCCAAAGTCCATCTCTCCCATTCCGCTATGAACCGGTATCTCATGGTGGATACCGGCTAGGCATGGCACCCATGGGAGGGGAATTGGTGAGGCAATGCCGGCATGCTTTCATTTGTTATGGGTACTGACAGGGCGTGATTGACAAGTGTTATAATTCAATTGAAATTCCAATGCTGCCTCTGCCATAATTTCAATCTAATTTCATAGTTCGGTCAATTAGGCTGGGATTCTGGTCCACGGTAATGTAGGTATGAGCTTGTCAATTCCCATATCATCAGTTGCTGCTGCTGACACTTCTCGTCCATGCACTGTGTATCTTAGTTCATTTCAATGCATTTGATTATCGATTTATACAGTATCGATTAGATGCTGTCAGGTGGGAAGGGAACAGGCTTTGTATTTCTCCCATTTATTTTCCGTTCACAGCATGATCACCACCTCTTCATAACCCTGAGGAAGACATTTGAGAGATGGGGAACAGCAGAAAACAACTTTGCTGTACTAGTCAATACTGGAGTAAAGCGATAACCCGAGGAGAGCCTTGTGTAGGTTAAAAGCAGGCTGTCTGTGTATTGCTGACAGACTGTCGATTGGCCAGGGCTACAGTGGCACGATCTGTCCAGACAATTCCTCTGCACGGAGGTTAAGTTACATCGATCCAGGATTCAGCTTATATTTCATACCAGAAGAACAATATTTTTAATTGACATGGATTAGATTTGATGGATTATACTAAAGAAAAAGCTCTGTCCCACAAATCAAGGTTGGAACTCCTTGTTTGATTATCCTCTCCTTGTTAGTCTTAATCAAATTCTATGTTTTATTAATTAAAATGCACATTTTTCATTTTAATTTCACTGATCAAATAGCACTCCACAGCAATAGTTTTTTTTCATTAAAGAAAGCACTGATCATTAATGAAGTATTTTGACTACTTCATAAAGCTATAAGTGGGGAAGGACAATCAGAAGCAGATCAAACGGCCTGTCTCTAATTGAAGTGGAAAGCACCTCCACCTCCTCCTCCCCTTTCTCTTCCTCCTCCCCCTTCTCCTCCTCCTCCCCCTCCTCCTCCCCTTTCTCTTCCTCCTCCCCCTTCTCCTCCTCCCCCTCCTCCTCCCCTTTCTCTTCCTCCTCCCCCTCCTCCTCCCCTTTCTCTTCCTCCTCCTCCTCCTCCTCCTCCTCCACCTCCTCCTCCCCTTTCTCTTCCTCCTCCCCCTTCTCCTCCTCCCCCTCCTCCTCCCCTTTCTCTTCCTCCTCCCCCTTCTCCTCCTCCCCCTTCTCCTCCTGCCCCCTCCTCCTCCCCTTTCTCTTCCTCCTCCCCCTTCTCCTCCTCCACCTCCTCCTCCCCCCTCTCCTCCTCCCCCCTCTCCTCCTCCCCCCTCCTCCTCCACTTCCCCCTCCTCTTCCTTCTTTATTTATGTGGCTCTATGAGAAGTGTATGATGATGAGGGTAATCTACACTGAGATTAAAAAGCATTAAAACCTGCTCTTTCCATGACATAGACTGACCAGGTGAAAGCTATGATCCCTTATTGATTTCACTTGTTAAATCCACTTCAAATCAGTGTAGATGAAGGGGAGGAGACAGGTTAAAGGAGGATTTTTAAGCCTTGAGACAATGGAGACATGGAGTGTGTATGTGTGCCATTCAGAGAGTGAATGGGCAAGACAAAAGATTTAAGCGCCTTTGAACGAGGTATGGTAGTAGGTGCCAGGTGCATCGGTTTCTGTTAAGGTTTTTCATGCTCAACAGTTTCCTGTGTGTATCAAGGATGGTCCACCACCCAAAGGACATCCAGCCAACTTGACACAACTGTGGGAAGCATTGTAGTCAACATGGGCCAGCATCCCTGTGGAACGCTTTCGACGAAGGGTTGAGCATCTCAATATCAGGAAGGTGTTCTTAATGTTTGGAGTACTCAGTAGATGTACTATGCTGAGTGTGTAATGTGTCTATTTTGTATACAGCAGTACTGTGTGTCTAAGACAATAATCCCCTTGGGACCTTAAAGTTCATCCTATCCACATCACAGAGGATCTACCATGGTCCAAAACACACCAACACAGTCGTAAAGAGGCCACGACAACGCCTCTTTCATCTCAGGAGGCTGAAAAGATTCGTCACGGGCCCTCAGATCCTCAAAAGGTTCTACAGCTGCTCCACTGAGAGCATCTTAACTGCCTACAGCACCGCTTGGTATGGCAAATGCTTGACTTCCGACCGCAAGGCGCTACAGAGGGTAGTGATGTACTGGACCGTCTGCACAAGACGACAGCCACGCAAGTCTGTGTGTACATCAGCAGTTCTTCTCTTATGTCAGACACTGACAGTCACTCAACTAGCCATGTCAGCTAACATTTTTTTTTTCATTGGTAACTTAGTCTAGCGGCCAGCTCTCTAAACTTTTAGTAAGCATGGTCAAATTCCTGACCGGGTTGACCCCATTGATCATCAGATATCATATTAAAAAAGGCAAACATTTGTCTCCACCACATGGCAAAATGAGTAGAGTTGCAGGGGGTACATAGATGTGGGTACACAGACCCACAAGCCACTGTGGCCCCTCATGATGAGTTCCAGTTTTTTGTGGCCTCTACCCTGCACTTTAGGAACACGCGTTAGTGCCACACTCACTCACACAGGGAGAATAGTTTCTGTGCATGTATTTGCTACCTCAGACAGATGCACAACTGAGAACCACAAGAAGTTGTAAACCAGAGGGCACAGAAGACTGCAACAAAACATCTGAATCTAGATCTTTATTACTACAAAACCAAACAACAACCCAAAACAAAATCTAGCAAGATTTCCAGAAGTACGTTTGTCATTGTGTGTGTTTTGTGCACGGCTGTGATGTGATATCATCATTAAAACAAGGTCAACAATTTTAAATAGCTGCCTGGTTGTGATCATGGTAATAATTAAAATCCCAAAATTGTAAAAAATATATTTGAATTGGCATGTTTTTTAAACTTTTTTTCCCCACCAGTGTTGTATCTACAGGCATGCTTGCATCGGATATGCATTAGGGTATTTCATTTTACTTACGTTTTTTTTCTTGACAACAAATGTATCCACTTAATTACGACGTCAGACTAGCCAATGCTAAAGCATTTTTACATGTCTTTAAAAACAAAGGGGAGGGGGGACAGAACAGGGGTTACTGGAATACTGTCTTTTAAACAGCAATATAACATTTGAACTGAGCAACAGAGAAACCATTAGTGGGGAAAGGTATCCAGACTGAGCTTTCAGTAAACACACACAAACAACGCAGTTCAGGGACAGGGCACCTTCAGTTCAGGGACAGGGCACCTTCAGTTCAGGGACAGGGCACATTCAGTACAGGGACAGGGCACATTCAATTCAGGGAGAGGACACATTCAGTTCAGGGAGAGGACACATTCAGTTCTGGGAGAGGACACATTCAGTTCTGGGAGAGGACACATTCAGTTCAGGGAGAGGACACATTCAGTTCAGGGAGAGGACACATTCAGTTCTGGGAGAGGACACATTCAGTTCTGGGAGAGGACACATTCAGTTCAGGGAAGGACACATTCAGTTCTGGGAGAGGACACATTCAGTTCAAAGAGAGGACACATTCAGTACAGGGAGAGGACACATTCAGTTCAGGGACAGGACACATTCAGTTCAGGGACAGGACACATTCAGTACAGGGACAGGACACATTCAGTTCAGGGACAGGACACATTCAGTTCAGGGAGAGGACACATTCAGTTCAGGGAGAGGACACATTCAGTTCAAAGAGAGGACACATTCAGTACAGGGAGAGGACACATTCAGTTCAGGGACAGGACACATTCAGTTCAGGGACAGGACACATTCAGTACAGGGACAGGACACATTCAGTTCAGGGACAGGACACATTCAGTTCAGGGAGAGGACACATTCAGTTCAGGGAGAGGACACATTCAGTCAAGGGAGAGGACACATTCAGTTCTGGGAGAGGACACATTCAGTTCAGGGAGAGGACACATTCAGTTCTGGGAGAGGACACATTCAGTTCAAAGAGAGGACACATTCAGTACAGGGAGAGGACACATTCAGTTCAGGGACAGGACACATTCAGTTCAGGGACAGGACACATTCAGTACAGGGACAGGACACATTCAGTTCAGGGACAGGACAGATTCAGTTCAGGGAGAGGACACATTCAGTTCAGGGAGAGGACACATTCAGTTCAGGGACAGGACACATTCAGTTCAGGGAAGGACACATTCAGTTAAAAGAGAGGACACATTCAGTTCAGGGACAGGACACATTCAGTTCAGGGACAAGACACCTTCAGTTCAGGGAGAGGACACATTCAGTTCAGGGACAGGACACCTTCAGTTCAGGGACAGGACACATTCAGTTCAGGGAGAGGACACATTCAGTTCAGGGACAGGACACATTCAGTTCAGGGAGAGGACACATTCAGTTCAGGGACAGGACACATTCAGTTCAGGGAGAGGACACATTCAGTTCAGGGAGAGGACACATTCAGTTCAGGGAGAGGACACATTCAGTTCAGGGACAGGACACATTCAGTTCAGGGAGAGGACACATTCAGTTCAGGGACAGGACACATTCAGTTCAGGGACAGGACACATTCAGTTCAGGGAGAGGACACATTCAGTTCAGGGACAGGACACATTCAGTTCAGGGACAGGACACATTCAGTTCAGGGACAGGACACATTCAGTTCAGGGACAGGACACATTCAGTTCAGGGACAGGACACATTCAGGGAGAGGACACATTCAGTTCAGGGACAGGACACATTCCCAAGTCAACACAAAGCAGTGACATTTTTCAGAAAAAAAGAGGACAAAAGAGAAAAAGCATTGAAATTCAAAAACGTTTTTCAGTCTCTTTTACTTGATGAAGAAGAGGTGATATAAGAAAAGAAGCACATTTTGTCTTGAATGTTACATTTCATATCCTCCTTCAGATTTTCAAGCTTTAAGAAGAAATTATCCTATATATGCGCTGCAAGACTTGTGCTATTGGGACATATTGGGGCATTTGAGGAATCAACAACTAACAACAATAATAATACTAATAATTAATAACAATAATAATAATGAGAGGCAATCAGCTTGGAGAGAAATATGATAGGGAAGGAGGATAGGGAAGGAGGATAGGGAAGGAGGATAGGGAAGGAGGATAGGGAAGGAGGATAGGGAAGGAGGATAGGGAAGGAGGATAGGCTTCTGTATGTGCTTCACAGGGAGTAGAGAAAAATCCACATTTTATTTTCAATGGTCCTTACTCTTTTTTTCTCAAACAAGTGAAATAGAGGGATTTTACAAGTAGCTGGAGTGAGATGATGGGGCAGCAAAAAGAGCTACTCCAGTGTTACCTCTCACCCCACCACACCCTCTCTGCAGTCCTGTACATGAGTTTCAGGGGATCCATTCCTCCCTTCAGTCGCCCCTCTTCTCCGCTCGTTCTCTTCCAGCCAAGGGCTCTGTCTCTGGCGTAGCCAGCAGCGGTAGCCGTGGGTCAGGTCTGGAGGAGCTGGAGTTCTTTCAGTACACGATGGGAGGCTTGGTGTAGGGTCTGTTCTCTATTAGGGAAACAGGAACATCAGTTAAACAAGCCATCCTTCCGTACTACCTCTATTAAGTCATCCATCCTTACTACCTCTATTAAGTCATCCATCCTTACTACCTCTATTAAGTCATCCATCCGTACTACCTCTATTAAGTCATCCATCCTTACTACCTCTATTAAGTCATCCATCCTTACTACCTCTATTAAGTCATCCATCCATCCTTACTACCTCTATTAAGTCATCCATCCCTACTACCTCTATTAAGTCATCCATCCATCCTTACTACCTCTATTAAGTCATCCATCCGTACTACCTCTATTAAGTCATCCATCCATCCTTACTACCTCTATTAAGTCATCCATCCTTACTACCTCTATTAAGTCATCCATCCGTACTACCTCTATTAAGTCATCCATCCTTACTACCTCTATTAAGTCATCCATCCGTACTACCTCTATTAAGTCATCCATCCATCCGCACTACCTCTATTAAGTCATCCATCCATCCGTACTACCTCTATTAAGTCATCCATCCATCCTTACTACCTCTATTAAGTCATGCATCCATCCGCACTACCTCTATTAAGTCATCCATCCATCCCTACTACCTCTATTAAGTCATCCATCCATCCGTACTACCTCTATTAAGTCATCCATCCATCCTTACTACCTCTATTAAGTCATCCATCCATCCTTACTACCTCTATTAAGTCATCCATCCATCCGTACTACCTCTATTAAGTCATCCATCCATCCTTACTACCTCTATTAAGTCATCCATCCATCCTTACTACCTCTATTAAGTCATCCATCCTTACTACCTCTATTAAGTCATCCATCCTTACTACCTCTATTAAGTCATCCATCCATCCGTACTACCTCTATTAAGTCATCCATCCTTACTACCTCTATTAAGTCATCCATCCATCCTTACTACCTCTATTAAGTCATCCATCCATCCGTACTACCTCTATTAAGTCATCCATCCATCCTTACTACCTCTATTAAGTCATCCATCCGTACTACCTCTATTAAGTCATCCATCCATCCTTACTACCTCTATTAAGTCATCCATCCTTACTACCTCTATTAAGTCATCCATCCGTACTACCTCTATTAAGTCATCCATCCTTACTACCTCTATTAAGTCATCCATCCATCCTTACTACCTCTATTAAGTCATCCATCCTTACTACCTCTATTAAGTCATCCATCCTTACTACCTCTATTAAGTCATCCATCCATCCGTACTACCTCTATTAAGTCATCCATCCTTACTACCTCTATTAAGTCATCCATCCATCCTTACTACCTCTATTAAGTCATCCATCCATCCGTACTACCTCTATTAAGTCATCCATCCATCCTTACTACCTCTATTAAGTCATCCATCCTTACTACCTCTATTAAGTCATCCATCCATCCGCACTACCTCTATTAAGTCATCCATCCAACCCTACTACCTCTATTAAGTCATCCATCCATCCGTACTACCTCTATTAAGTCATCCATCCATCCTTACTACCTCTATTAAGTCATCCATCCTTACTACCTCTATTAAGTCATCCATCCGTCCTTACTACCTCTATTAAGTCATCCATCCATCCGTACTACCTCTATTAAGTCATCCATCCATCCTTACTACCTCTATTAAGTCACCCATCCATCCGCACTACCTCTATTAAGTCATCCATCCATCTGCACTACCTCTATTAAGTCATCCATCCATACTACCTCTATTAAGTCATCCATCCATCCGCACTACCTCTATTAAGTCATCCATCCATCTGTACTAACTCTAGTAAGTCATCCATCCATCCGTACTACCTCTATTAAGTCATCCATCCATCCGCACTACCTCTATTAAGTCATCCATCCGTACTACCTCTATTAAGTCATCCATCCGTACTACCTCTATTAAGTCATCCATCCGTACTACCTCTATTAAGTCATCCCATCCTTACTACCTCTATTAAGTCATCCATCCATTACTACATCCATCTCCGTATTAAGTCATCCATCCATCCGTCATCTACCTCTATTAAGTCATCCATCCATCCGTACTACCTCTATTAAGTCATCCATCCATCCGCACTACCTCTATTAAGTCATCCATCCATCCGTACTACCTCTATTAAGTCATCCATCCATCCTTACTACCTCTATTAAGTCATCCATCCTTACTACCTCTATTAAGTCATCCATCCATCCGCACTACCTCTATTAAGTCATCCATCCATCCGTACTACCTCTATTAAGTCATCCATCCATCCGCACTACCTCTATTAAGTCATCCATCCATCCGTACTACCTCTATTAAGTCATCCATCCATCCCTACTACCTCTATTAAGTCATCCATCCATCCGTACTACCTCTATTAAGTCATCCATCCATCCATACTACCTCTATGAAGTCATCCATCCATCCTTACTACCTCTATTAAGTCATCCATCCATCTGCACTACCTCTATTAAGTCATCCATCCATCTCTATTAAGTCATCCATCCATCCTACTACCTCTTTAAGTCATCCATCCATCCGTACTACCTCTATTAAGTCATCCATCCATCCCTACTACCTCTATTAAGTCATCCATCCATCCTTACTACCTCTATTAAGTCATCCATCCATCCTCTATTAAGTCATCAATCCTTACTACCTCTATTAAGTCATCCATCCATCCGTACTACCTCTATTAAGTCATCCATCCATCCGCTTACTACCTCTATTAAGTCATCCATCCATCCGCACTACCTCTATTAAGTCATCCATCCATCCGCTTACTACCTCTATTAAGTCATCCATCCATCCGTACTACCTCTATTAAGTCATCCATCCATCCGTACTACCTCTATTAAGTCATCCATCCATCCCTACTACCTCTATTAAGTCATCCATCCTTACTACCTCTATTAAGTCATCCATCCATCCGCACTACCTCTATTAAGTCATCCATCCATCCGTACTACCTCTATTAAGTCATCCATCCATCTGTACTACCTCTATTAAGTCATCCATCCATCCATCCATCCGTATCCATCCACTATGAAGTCATCCATCCATCCGTACTACTTCTATTAAGTCATCCATCCATCCATCCGTCATCTACCACTATGAAAGTCATCCATCCATCCGTACTACCTCTATTAAGTCATCCATCCATCCATCCGTACTACCACTATGAAGTCATCCATCCATCCGTCATCTACCTCTATTAAGTCATCCATCCATCCATCCATCCGTACTACCACTATGAAGTCATCTATCCATCCGTACTACCTCTATTAAGTCATCCATCCATCCATACTACCTCTATTAAGCCATCCATCCATCCTTACTACCTCTATTAATTCATCCATCCATCCGTACTACCTCTATTAAGTCATCCATCCATCCTTACTACCTCTATTAAGTCATCCATCCATCCGTACTACCTCTATTAAGTCATCCATCCATCCGTACTACCTCTATTAAGTCATCCATTCACACTTCCTCTATTAAGTCATCCATCCATCCTTACTACCTCTATTAAGTCATCCATCCATCCGTACTACCTCTATTAAGTCATCCATCCATCCGTACTACCTCTATTAAGTCATCCATCCATCCTTACTACCTCTATTAAGTCATCCATCCATCCTTACTACCTCCATTAAGTCATCCATCCTTACTACCTCTATTAAGTCATCCATCCATCCTTATTACCTCTATTAAGTCATCCATCCATCCGTATCTACCTCTATTAAGTCATCCATCCATCCGCACTACCTCTATTAAGTCATCCATCCATCCGTACTACCTCTATTAAGTCATCCATCCATCCATACTACCTCTATTAAGTCATCCATCCTTACTACCTCTATTAAGTCATCCATCCATCCGTACTACCTCTATTAAGTCATCCATCCATCCGTACTACCTCTATTAAGTCATCCATCCTTACTACCTCTATTAAGTCATCCATCCATCCGTACTACCTCTATTAAGTCATCCATCCATCCTTACTACCTCTATTAAGTCATCCATCCTTACTACCTCTATTAAGTTATCCATCCAGCCGCACTACCTCTATTAAGTCATCCATCCATCCGTACTACCTCTATTAAGTCATCCATCCATCCCTACTACCTCTATTAAGTCATCCATCCATCTGTACTACCTCTATTAAGTCATCCATCCATCCGTACTACCACTATGAAGTCATCCATCCATCCTTACTACCTCTATTAAGTCATCCATCCATCCGTACTACCTCTATTAAGTCATCCATCCATCCGTACTACCTCTATTAAGTCATCCATCCTTACTACCTCTATTAAGTCATCCATCCATCCGCACTACCTCTATTAAGTCATCCATCCATCCGTACTACCTCTATTAAGTCATCCATCCATCCGTACTACCTCTATTAAGTCATCCATCCATCCGCACTACCTCTATTAAGTCATCCATCCGTACTACCTCTATTAAGTCATCCATCCGTACTACCTCTATTAAGTCATCCATCCGTACTACCTCTATTAAGTCATCCATCCATCCGCACTACCTCTATTAAGTCATCCATCCGTACTACCTCTATTAAGTCATCCATCCATCCGCACTACCTCTATTAAGTCATCCATCCATCCGTACTACCTCTATTAAGTCATCCATCCATCCGTACTACCTCTATTAAGTCATCCATCCATCCGTACTACCTCTATTAAGTCATCCATCCGTACTACCTCTATTAAGTCATCCATCCATCCGTACTACCTCTATTAAGTCATCCATCCATCCCTACTACCTCTATTAAGTCATCCATCCATCTGTACTACCTCTATTAAGTCATCCATCCATCCATACTACCACTATGAAGTCATCCATCCATCCTTACTACCTCTATTAAGTCATCCATCCATCCATCCGTACTACCACTATGAAGTCATCCATCCATCCGTACTACCTCTATTAAGTCATCCATCCATCCATCCGTACTACCACTATGAAGTCATCCATCCATCCGTACTACCTCTATTAAGTCATCCATCCATCCATCCGTACTACCACTATGAAGTCATCTATCCATCCGTACTACCTCTATTAAGTCATCCATCCATCCTTACTACCTCTATTAAGCCATCCATCCATCCTTACTACCTCTATTAAGTCATCCATCCATCCGTACTACCTCTATTAAGTCATCCATCCATCCTTACTACCTCTATTAAGTCATCCATCCATCCGTACTACCTCTATTAAGTCATCCATCCATCCGTACTACCTCTATTAAGTCATCCATCCATACTTCCTCTATTAAGTCATCCATCCATCCTTACTACCTCTATTAAGTCATCCATCCATCCGTACTACCTCTATTAAGTCATCCATCCATCCGTACTACCTCTATTAAGTCATCCATCCATCCTTACTACCTCTATTAAGTCATCCATCCATCCTTACTACCTCCATTAAGTCATCCATCCTTACTACCTCTATTAAGTCATCCATCCATCCTTATTACCTCTATTAAGTCATCCATCCATCCATACTACCTCTATTAAGTCATCCATCCATCCGTACTACCTCTATTAAGTCATCCATCCTTACTACCTCTATTAAGTCATCCATCCATCCATACTACCTCTATTAAGTCATCCATCCATCCGTACTACCTCTATTAAGTCATCCATCCATCCTTACTACCTCTATTAAGTCATCCATCCATCCTTACTACCTCTATTAAGTCATCCATCCTTACTACCTCTATTAAGTTATCCATCCATCCTTACTACCTCTATTAAGTCATCCATCCATCCTTACTACCTCTATTAAGTCATCCATCCTTACTACCTCTATTAAGTTATCCATCCATCCGCACTACCTCTATTAAGTCGTCCATCCATCCGTACTACCTTTATTAAGTCATCCATCCATCCCTACTACCTCTATTAAGTCATCCATCCATCCGTACTACCTCTATTAAGTCATCCATCCATCTATACTACCTCTATTAAGTCATCCATCCATCCGTACTACCACTATGAAGTCATCCATCCATCCGTACTACCTCTATTAAGTCACCCATCCATCCATCCGTACTACCACTATGAAGTCATCCATCCATCCGTACTACCTCTATTAAGTCATCCATCCATCCGCACTACCTCTATTAAGTCATCCATTCATCCGCACTACCTCTATTAAGTCCTCCATCCATCGGTACTACCTCTATTAAGTCATCCATCCATCCGTACTACCTCTATTAAGTCATCCATCCATCTATACTACCTCTATTAAGTCATCCATCCATCCATCCGTACTACCACTATGAAGTCATCCATCCATCCGTACTACCTCTATTAAGTCATCCATCCATCCATCCGTACTACCACTATGAAGTCATCCATCCATCCGTACTACCTCTATTAAGTCATCCATCCATCCGCACTACCTCTATTAAGTCCTCCATCCATCCGTACTACCTCTATTAAGTCATCCATCCATCCTTACTACCACTAACAGACATAAAATGAAAATTTCCCTAGTATTTTCCCACGGAGTAAGGTTTGCCCTGAGAAACACATTTGCCATGTATACTTGTTGAATATGTTGTCAGTATGAGAATTACATTTTGGAAACTATCTCTTCTGTATATAAATAAAGTTGTTTACGCTCCAGAGAGTGTATATATTTCAAATGATGTGAAACTGAGTTTGTGATTTTTCAAGTTTTCCACGAGCATGAGAATAAAAGTTCAAGAGCAACCAATGGATTAAGTATCTATCTCCGTTAATGAAATGTGCATCAGGAATAATATGGGCGATGAATCATTTAGTGTTAGTTGTCAACAGGAGGGGACAGCTGAAAGGATAACAGCTGGATAACTGTGACTGGAGTCAGCAGCTGCGTGTTAGTCTCTACATGGTAGTGAGGTACCGGTAGATCATCTCACAGGAGTGGTTCTGCATGTTTCATATGTGTTCTGGGAACTGGGAAAAGACAACATAACATAGGATGAAAAAGCACTGTTTGTTGGTGTTGGAGGATGAGGACCAGAAAGAGAGAAAATGAGAGGGATGGGATGGTCTGTCTGTCTGTCTGTCTGTCTGTCTGTCTGTCTGTCTGTCTGTCTGTCTGTCTGTCTGTCTGTCTGTCTGTCTGTCTGTCTGTCTGTCTGCCTGTCTGTCTGTCTGGCTGGCTGGCTGGCTGGCTGGCTGGCTGGCTGGCTGGATGGCAACGGTCAGGATGGCAACGGTCAGGATGGCAACGGTCAGGATGACAACGGTCAGGATGACAACGGTCAGGATGGCAACGGTCAGGATGGCAATGGTCAGGAGGCAACGGTCAGGATGGCAACGGTCAGGATGGCAACGGTCAGGGTGACAACATCTGACATTGTGTTTACGTCTGTTCTATCTACTTTGTTTAACCTTCTCAGAATGTGCAGCGTGACGTGGAAACGTGTAGTGTGCTGGCAGAATGGCTGTATGTTGCAACTCCTCGGGGAACTCTCCTCAGCAGCTCCATCCATATTTAACACGGCTCTGGTCCTCTGGTCTTCTGGCCCTCTGGCCCTATTTTTTTCTGCATAGACTGCAAACGGCCTAATTGCAGCCGATCTGGGACTGCCATAAAGATTCACCTTGATATTTCATGCTCGCTCTTTTTTTGCCAATTAGTGAGTTGCAAACTTGGAAATGAACTGTACCCAAGGGTCTCATTTGGTGTATGTAAGTATAGTGTTTGTTTTGAACTAAAACAGGTTAGGAGATTTTTGCTTATTTGGGTGTAGATTATTCCTGTAGGTGAAGATGCTGAAATGTTGTTTAATGAACAGGTGGTTGTGATAGGTGCCAGAGTGAAGACAAGTGTGTTAGTGTTGTTGAGGTCCTCATTTATCCTTTCTGGGTCCTTCTCGTTGATTACTTTGCTCTCCCTGTGTCACCCCCCAACTCCTCTCTCACCTCTCTCTCTCTTTACTCTCACCCACGTCTCTCTCTCTCACCCCACCTCCCTCTCTCTCACCCTCACCTCCCTCTCTCTCACCCTCACCTCCCTCTCACCCCAACTCCCTCTCTCACAATCATCTCCCTCTTGCTTCCTCTCACCCCCACCTCCCTGTCTCCCACAATCACCTCCCTCTCTCTTTACTTTCACCCCACCTCCCTCTCTCTCTCACTATCACCTCCCTCCCTCTCTCTCACCCCATCTCCCTGTCTCTCTCACCATCACCTCCCTCTCTCTCACCCCACCTCCCTCTCTCTTACCCCACCTCCCCCTCTCTCTCACCATCACCTCCCTCTCTCTCACCCCACCTCCCTGTCTCTCACTCTCACCTCCCTCTCTCTCTCACCCCACCTCCCTCTTTCTCACCCCACCTCCCTCTCTCTCAACATCACCTCCCTCTCTCTTTACTCTCTCATCCCACGTCCCTCTCTCTCTCACCATCACCTCCCTCTCTATCTCTCACCATCACCTCCCTCTCTCTCACCCCACCTCCCTCTCTCTCACCATCACCTCCCTCTCTCTCACCCCAACTACCTCTCTCTCACCATCACCTCCCTCTCTCTCACCATCACCTCCCTCTCTCTCTTACCCACCTCCCTCTCTCTCTCACCCCACCTCCCTCCCTCTCTCACCATCACCATCACCTCCCTCTCTCTCACCATCACCTCTCTCTCACCACACCTCCCTCTCTCTCTCACCATCACCTCCCTCTCTCTCACCCCACCTCCCTCTCTCTCACCATCACGTCCCTCTCTCTCACCCCACCTCCTCTCTCTCTCACCATCACCTCCCTCTCTCTCTCACCATCATCTCCCTCTCTCTCACCATCACCTCCCTCTCTATCTCTCACCATCACCTCCCTCTCTCTCACCCCACCTACCTCTCTCTCACCATCACCTCCCTCTCTCTCACCCCAACTACCTCTCTCTCACCATCACCTCCCTCTCTCTCTCACCATCACCTCCCTCTCTCTCTTACCCACCTCCCTCTCTCTCTCACCCCACCTCCCTCCCTCTCTCACCATCACCATCACCTCCCTCTCTCTCACCATCACCTCTCTCTCACCACACCTCCCTCTCTCTCTCACCATCACCTCCCTCTCTCTCACCCCACCTCCCTCTCTCTCACCATCACGTCCCTCTCTCTCACCCCACCTCCCTCTCTCTCACCATCACCTCCCTCTCTCTCTCACCATCATCTCCCTCTCTCTCACCATCACCTCCCTCTCTATCTCTCACCATCACCTCCTCTCTCTCACCATCACCTCCCTCTCTCTCACCCCACCTCCCCTCTCTCACCATCACCTCCCTCTCTCTCACCCCACCTCCCTCTCTCTCACCATCACCCCCTCTCTCTCTCCCCTACCTCCCTCTCTCTCACCATCATCTCCCTCTCTCTCACCCCACCTCCCACTCTCTCTCACCATCACCTCCCTCTCTCTCACCATCACCTCCCTCTCTCTCACCATCACCTCCCTCTCTCTCCCCCACCTCCCTCTCTCTCACCATCACCTCCCTCTCTCTCTCTCTCACCCCACCTCCCTCTCTCTCACCATCACCTCCCTCTCTCACCATCACCTCCCTCTCTCTCACCCCACCTCCCCCTCTCTCTCACCATCACCTCCCTCTCTCTCACCCCACCTCCCCCTCTCTCTCACCATCACCTCCCTCTCTCTCACCATCACCTCCTTCTCTCTCTCACCATCACCTCCCCCTCTCTCTCACCCCACCTCCCTCTCTCACCATCACCTCCCTCCCTCTCTCACCCCCCCCCCCTCTCTCTCTCACCATCACCTCCCTCTCTCTCTCACCCCACCTCCCGCTCTCTCTCACCATCACCTCCCGCTCTCTCTCACCATCACCTCCCTCTCTCTCACCATCACCTCCCTCTCTCTCACCATCACCTCCTTCTCTCTCTCACCATCACCTCCCTCCCTCTCTCTCACCCCACCTCCCTCTCTCACCATCACCTCCCTCCCTCTCTCTCACCCCACCTCCCTCTCTCTCTCACCATCACCTCCCTCTCTCTCACCATCACCTCCCTCTCTCTCACCCCACCTCCCGCTCTCTCACCCCACCTACCTCTCTCTCACCATCACCTCCCTCTATCTCACCATCACCTCCCTCTCTCTCTCACCCCACCTCCCGCTCTCTCACCCCACCTACCTCTCTCTCTCACCATCACCTCCCTCTCTCTCGCCATCACCTCCTTCTCTCTCTTACCCACCTCCCTCTCTCTCTCACCATCACCTCCCTCTGTCTCTTACCCCACCTCCCTCTCTCTCTCACCATCACCTCCTCTCTCTCACCATCACCTCCCTCTCTCTCACCATCACCTCCCTCTCTCTCACCCCACTGCCTCTCTCTCACCATCACCTCCCTCTCTCTCACCAGCACCTCCCTCTCTCTCACCATCACCTCCCTCTCTCTCACCCCCACCTCCCGCTCTCTCTCACCATCACCTCCCGCTCTCTCTCACCATCACCTCCCTCTCTCTCACCATCACCTCCCTCTCTCTCACCATCACCTCCTTCTCTCTCTCACCATCACCTCCCCCTCTCTCTCACCCCACCCCCTCCCTCTCTCACCATCACCTCCCTCTCTCTCACCATCACCTCCCTCTCTCTCACCCCACCTCCCTCTCTCTCACCATCACCCCTCTCTCTCTCCTCCCACCTCCCTCTCTCTCACCATCACCATCACCTCCCTCTCTCTCACCCCACCTCCCGCTCTCTCTCACCATCACCTCCCTCTCTCTCACCATCACCTCCCTCTCTCTCACCATCACCTCCTTCTCTCTCTCACCATCACCTCCCCTCTCTCTCACCCCACCTCCCTCTCTCACCATCACCTCCCTCCCTCTCTCTCACCCCACCTCCCTCTCTCTCTCACCATCCCCTCCCTCTCTCTCACCACCCCCTCCCTCTCTCTCTTACCCCACCTCCCTCTCTCTCTCACCATCACCTCCCACTCTCTCACCATCAACTCCCTCTCTCGCACCATCACCTCCCTCTCTCACCCCACTGCCTCTCTCTCACCATCACCTCCCTCTCTCTCACCATCACCTCCCTCTCTCTCACCCCCTCCCGCTCTCTCTCACCATCACCTCCCGCTCTCTCTCACCATCATCTCCCTCTCTCTCACCATCACCTCCCTCTCTCTCACCATCACCTTCTTCTCTCTCTCACCATCACCTCCCCTCTCTCTCACCCCACTCCCTCTCTCACCATCACCTCCCTCTCTCTCACCATCACCTCCCTCTCTCTCACCCCACCTCCCTCTCTCTCACCATCACCTCCCTCTCTCTCTCACCCCACCTCCCTCTCTCTCACCATCACCTCCCTCTCTCTCCCCCACCTCCCGCTCTCTCTCACCATCACCTCCCTCTCTCTCACATCACCTCCTCTCTCTCACCATCACCTCCCTCTCTCTCACCATCACCTCCCTCTCTCTCACCATCACCTCCCTCTCTCTCTCACCCCACCTCCCCCTCTCTCTCACCATCACCTCCCTCTCTCTCACCCCCACCTCCCTCTCTCTCACCATCACCTCCCTCTCTCTCACCATCACCTCCTTCTCTCTCTCACCATCACCTCCCCCTCTCTCTCACCCCCCACCTCCCTCTCTCACCATCACCTCCCTCCCTCTCTCTCACCCCACCCCCTCTCTCTCACCATCACCTCCCTCTCTCTCACCCCACCTCCCGCTCTCTCTCACCATCACCTCCCGCTCTCTCTCACCATCACCTCCCTCTCTCTCACCATCACCTCCCTCTCTCTCACCATCACCTCCTTCTCTCTCTCACCATCACCTCCCTCCCTCTCTCTCACCCCACCTCCCTCTCTCACCATCACCTCCCTCCTCTCTCTCACCCCACCTCCCTCTCTCTCTCACCATCACCTCCCTCTCTCTCACCATCACCTCCCTCTCTCTCTCTCTCTCCCCCACCTCCCTCTCTCTCACCATCACCTCCCTCTCTCTCACCATCACCTCCCTCTCTCTCACCCCACCTCCCCCTCTCTCTCACCATCACCTCCCTCTCTCTCACCCCCACCTCCCCCTCTCTCTCACCATCACCTCCCTCTCTCTCACCATCACCTCCTTCTCTCTCTCACCATCACCTCCCCTCTCTCACCCCACCTCCCTCTCTCACCATCACCTCCCTCCCTCTCTCTCACCCCACCCCCTCTCTCTCTCACCATCACCTCCCTCTCTCTCACCCCACCTCCCGCTCTCTCTCACCATCACCTCCCGCTCTCTCTCACCATCACCTCCCTCTCTCTCACCATCACCTCCCTCTCTCTCACCATCACCTCCTTCTCTCTCTCACCATCACCTCCCTCCCTCTCTCTCACCCCCACCTCCCTCTCTCACCATCACCTCCCTCCCTCTCTCTCACCCCACCTCCCTCTCTCTCTCACCATCACCTCCCTCTCTCTCACCATCACCATCACCTCCCTCTCTCTCTCACCCCACCTCCCGCTCTCTCACCCCACCTACCTCTCTCTCTCACCATCACCTCCCTCTATCTCACCATCACCTCCCTCTCTCTCTCACCCCACCTCCCGCTCTCTCACCCCACCTACCTCTCTCTCTCACCATCACCTCCCTCTCTCTCGCCATCACCTCCTTCTCTCTCTTACCCACCTCCCTCTCTCTCTCACCATCACCTCCCTCTGTCTCTTACCCCACCTCCCTCTCTCTCTCACCATCACCTCCCTCTCTCTCACCATCACCTCCCTCTCTCTCACCATCACCTCCCTCTCTCTCACCCCACTGCCTCTCTCTCACCATCACCTCCTCTCTCTCACCAGCACCTCCCTCTCTCTCACCATCACCTCCCTCTCTCTCACCCCACCTCCCGCTCTCTCTCACCATCACCTCCCGCTCTCTCTCACCATCACCTCCCTCTCTCTCACCATCACCTCCTCTCTCTCACCATCACCTCCTTCTCTCTCTCACCATCACCTCCCCCTCTCTCTCACCCCACCCCACTCCCTCTCTCACCATCACCTCCCTCTCTCTCACCATCACCTCCCTCTCTCTCACCCCCACCTCCCTCTCTCTCACCATCACCCCCTCTCTCTCTCCTCCACCTCCCTCTCTCTCACCATCACCATCACCTCCCTCTCTCTCACCCCACCTCCCGCTCTCTCTCACCATCACCTCCCTCTCTCTCACCATCACCTCCCTCTCTCTCACCATCACCTCCTTCTCTCTCTCACCATCACCTCCCCCTCTCTCTCACCCCACCTCCCTCTCTCACCATCACCTCCCTCCCTCTCTCTCACCCCACCTCCCTCTCTCTCTCACCATCCCCTCCCTCTCTCTCACCATCACCTCCCTCTCTCTCTTACCCCACCTCCCTCTCTCTCTCACCATCACCTCCCACTCTCTCACCATCAACTCCCTCTCTCGCACCATCACCTCCCTCTCTCACCCCACTGCCTCTCTCTCACCATCACCTCCCTCTCTCTCACCATCACCTCCCTCTCTCTCACCCCCTCCCGCTCTCTCTCACCATCACCTCCCCGCTCTCTCTCACCATCATCTCCCTCTCTCTCACCATCACCTCCCTCTCTCTCACCATCACCTTCTTCTCTCTCTCACCATCACCTCCCCTCTCTCTCACCCCACTCCCTCTCTCACCATCACCTCCCTCTCTCTCACCATCACCTCCCTCTCTCTCACCCCACCTCCCTCTCTCTCACCATCACCTCCCTCTCTCTCTCACCCCACCTCCCTCTCTCTCACCATCACCTCCCTCTCTCTCACCCCACCTCCCGCTCTCTCTCACCATCACCTCCCGCTCTCTCTCACCATCATCTCCCTCTCTCTCACCATCACCTCCCTCTCTCTCACCATCACCTTCTTCTCTCTCTCACCATCACCTCCCCCTCTCTCTCACCCCACTCCCTCTCTCACCATCACCTCCCTCTCTCTCGCCATCACCTCCCTCTCTCTCACCCCACCTCCCTCTCTCTCACCATCACCTCCCTCTCTCTCTCACCCCACCTCCCTCTCTCTCACCATCACCTCCCTCTCTCTCACCCCACCTCCCGCTCTCTCTCACCATCACCTCCCTCTCTCTCCACATCACCTCCCTCTCTCTCACCATCACCTCCTTCTCTCTCTCACCATCACCTCCCCCTCTCTCTCACCCCACCTCCCTCTCTCACCATCACCTCCCTCCCTCTCTCTCACCCCCACCTCCCTCTCTCTCTCACCATCCCCTCCCTCTCTCTCACCATCACCCCCCTCTCTCTCTCACCCCACCTCCCGCTCTCTCACCCCACCTCCCTCTCTCTCTCACCATCACCTCCCTCTCTCTCTCACCCCACCTCCCTCTCTCTCACCATCACCTCCCCCTCTCTCTCACCCCACCTCCCGCTCTCTCTCACCATCACCTCCCTCTCTCTCACCCCACCTCCCTCTCTCTCACCATCACCTCCCTCTCTCTCACCCCACCTCCTCTCTCTCACCATCACCCCCCTCTCTCTCTCACCCTCCCTCCCTCTCTCTCACCATCATCTCCCTCTCTCTCACCATCACCTCCCTCTCTCTCACCCCACCTCCCACTCTCTCTCACCATCACCTCCCTCTCTCTCACCATCACCTCCCTCTCTCTCACCCCACCTCCCTCTCTCTCACCATCACCTCCCTCTCTCTCTCACCCCACCTCCCTCTCTCTCACCATCACCTCCCTCTCTCTCACCCCACCTCCCCCTCTCTCTCACCATCACCTCCCTCTCTCTCAACATCACCTCCTTCTCTCTCTCACCATCACCTCCCCTCTCTCTCACCCCACCTCCCTCTCTCACCATCACCTCCCTCCCTCTCTCTCACCCCACCCCTCTCTCTCTCACCATCACCTGCCTCTCTCTCACCCCACCTCCCGCTCTCTCTCACCATCACCTCCCGCTCTCTCTCACCATCACCTCCCTCTCTCTCACCATCACCTCCTTCTCTCTCTCACCATCACCTCCCCCTCTCTCTCACCCCACCTCCCTCTCTCTCACCATCACCATCACCTCCCTCCCTCTCTCTGACCCCACCTCCCTCTCTCTCTCACCATCACCTCCCTCTCTCTCACCATCACCTCCCTCTCTCTCACCCCACCTCCCGCTCTCTCACCCCACCTACCTCTCTCTCTCACCATCACCTCCCTCTATCTCACCATCACCTCCCTCTCTCTCTCACCCCACCTCCCGCTCTCTCACCCCACCTACCTCTCTCTCTCACCATCACCTCCCTCTCTCTCGCCATCACCTCCCTCTCTCTCTTACCCACCTCCCTCTCTCTCTCACCATCACCTCCCTCTCTCTCTTACCCCACCTCCCTCTCTCTCTCACCATCACCTCCCTCTCTCTCACCATCACCTCCCTCTCTCTCACCATCACCTCCCTCTCTCACCCCACTGCCTCTCTCTCACCATCACCTCCCTCTCTCTCACCATCACCCCCCTCTCTCACCATCACCTCCCTCTCTCTCACCCCACCTCCCGCTCTCTCTCACCATCACCTCCCGCTCTCTCTCACCATCACCTCCCTCTCTCTCACCATCACCTCCCTCTCTCTCACCATCACCTCCTTCTCTCTCTCACCATCACCTCCCCCTCTCTCTCACCCCACTCCCTCTCTCTCACCATCACCTCCCTCTCTCTCACCCCACCTCCCTCTCTCTCACCATCACCCCCTCTCTCTCTCACCCCACCTCCCTCTCTCTCACCATCACCTCCCTCTCTCTCACCCCACCTCCCGCTCTCTCTCACCATCACCTCCCTCTCTCTCACCATCACCTCCCTCTCTCTCACCATCACCTCCTTCTCTCTCTCACCATCACCTCCCCCTCTCTCTCACCCCACCTCCCTCTCTCACCATCACCTCCCTCCCTCTCTCTCACCATCACCTCCCTCTCTCTCTCACCCCACCTCCCTCTCTCACCATCACCTCCCTCTCTCTCACCCCACCTCCCGCTCACTCTCACCATCACCTCCCTCTCTCACCATCACCATCACCTCCCTCTCTCTCACCATCACCTCCCTCTCTCTCTCACCATCACCTCCCTCTCTCTACCACCTCCCTCTCTCTTTACTCTCACCCCACCTCCCTCTCTCTTTATTCTCCCTCTCGTCTCTTAATCGGCTTGTAAAATGATGTCACCTTCGTTTGTATTCAGCAGTTTCTGTTACCTCCACTCATATAGATTAATAAAAAAGACACAGGTCGGCATAATAAACCAACACACAGAGGAACCTGAGAAAGCGTAAAAAGCTTTTAGGCCCAGAAGTGGGATCTCAGCAAGGACAATCAAACCTAATGAAATCAGTTGTCAGTGCTAAGCTTGCAAAACTGTGAAGTCCAACTTGGGAGTGAAGCGAGGTGTAATTAGATTCCTCTCAGTGTAATGGATGGGCTGTGGGGGAGGAGGGGCCGGACAACATACTCCTAACTGGAGCTCTTAAACCCCTGTGAGAGAGTCAGTCGACTCCCAGTCCCCAAACAGCCAGGAGCTTCAGGAGAGGCCCCACGTGTCCTGCCGCAGCATCCCCACAGACAGACACCTCTGCTGGGCATGGTGGTGGTGAGGCACTGGGCAGTCTAGTAGTGGACCGGGACTGGACAAACACACCTCATCAGCATGATGAGACTCCAAGCCGGCACAGTTGAAACAGAGCTTCATTTAATAGCACTGTAATTCAGATGGATTGAGGTGGGTACCAGGCTGAAAAGTGCCACCGGTGTAATTCAGATGGATTGCTACCTAGTGAATGTAATCATTGATAGGTTGGAAGGGAATAGATGTAACAAACGCTTTCATAACGGTAGTTCAGATTTCATCAGCCAATCACGATGAGGCTTGAATGCCATATTACAGAGATGATTCTCTTTTAAAACTTTAGTCAAAAGGAAAGTTCTTCACAGCATTAGAAAAACCACAGGAAGAGGATAGATTTCCTTTAAGCAGTTACACAGGGACTAAAGGCTTTGGGGAAATGGTCTCAGAATGTAACTCAATTCTCCTGTTGCATTGTTGTAACATGCTTCATGCTCATCACTGGCCAGTGCACGTGAAATGTGGACCTCTCTCTCTCTCTCTCTCTCTGGAGTGTGGTGTTTGGTGCATGCTGGGAATTGTATGAGCGAGTGTTGTCTGGAGTTAGACGGCCTATTTTTCCCTACTTGTTTTACTTTCAGGGCTGGGGTGGCAATTTTGTTTTCCTCAGGCTTAGGGGTGACTGTGGTGTCTACAACAGAGATGGTCAAGGGTCTGGTTTTATTGGTCAAGGCAGATATGATGTTTTTAATGTTTTTATATCTTCCCTGTTTATGCTCCTAACGAGGGTTCAGAGAGCATTGTTGTATTTGACCAAATAAAGGAATCCTGAAGACAGTGTGACCAAGAGGGGTGTATGTTTTTAGGGGGAGACTGGAACTGTACTGTAGATTTTACTGTTGATTGCACTGCTGAAGAACCTCACCTGCGGTCAGCTACCTGCCTGTCTGGTCTATTAACTGAGTTTGAGCTTTCTGATGTGTGGAGAGTAAGGAATGCAAAAGTTAGGCGGTACACATGGTTAAAAGTTAATGAAGGTCCTGTCAGTGCAGCAAGGTTAGACAGGTTGTATGTATCTGATCACTACTGTAGTAGGGTTGGAAGGTTAGACAGGTTGTATGTATCTGATCACTACTGTAGTAGGGTTGGAAGGTTAGACAGGTTGTATGTATCTGATCACTACTGTAGTAGGGTTGGAAGGTTAGACAGGTTGTATGTATCTGATCACTACTGTAGTAGGGTTGGAAGGTTAGACAGGTTGTATGTATCTGATCACTACTGTAGTAGGGTTGGAAGGTTAGACAGGTTGTATGTATCTGATCACTACTGTAGTAGGGTTGGAAGGTTAGACAGGTTGTATGTATCTGATCACTACTGTAGTAGGGTTGGAAGGTTAGACAGGTGGTATGTATCTGATCACTACTGTAGTAGGGTTGGAAGGTTAGACAGGTTGTATGTATCTGATCACTACTGTAGTAGGGTTGGAAGGTTAGACAGGTGGTATGTATCTGATCACTACTGTAGTAGGGTTGGAAGGTGTGATATTACTCATGTGGGTTTTTCTGATCACCATAATATGTCTGTTGATATTCACTTGTCCTGTCCACGAAGGTCATCACCTTATTGGTATTATATTGTTAAGCTGTTACATGATGTCATGTTTTGTGAAAGGTTTGTTGTTTTGGAGGGTTCTGAAATGTCATTTTGAGTCCTTAAGACAATGGTTGGGAAGGCCCAAATACGAGTGTTTTTTCACCTAATACCTGTTTTTGCACTTTTGCTTAGAGCCTGCAACTAAGCATTTCACTGTAAGGTCTACACCCGTTGTATTCAGCGCAATTGACAAATCAACTTTGATTTGATTTGAACAGTATACTGCTCTGTCTCATATTGCAGTTAGAGAGACTATCAGGTCTCCCTGATGGGAAGGTGACCACGGATGATGGTGAGATGTGCCAACGTGCAGTGGACTTCTACTCTGCCCTCTATAAGGCGGAGTATTGTGATTCTCTGTGTACTGAACAATTGTTACATGGACTTCCTCAATTGGGCCCTGAACAGAGAGTTGCTCTGGACTCTGACATTACTCTGCAGGAGCTGTCCACAGCAGTTATGCAGCTCTCATCAGGCTGAGCCCCTGGCATCGATGGTGTACCATCTGAGTTCTATAAGCACTGTTGTGGGGGATTTGTATGAAGTGGTGTGTGAATATTTTCATGAGGGTTCTCTTCCTGTATCTTGTCAACGTGCTGTGCTTTCATTGTTGCCAAAAAAAGGGAATTTGGCTCTTCTAAAAACTTGGCGACCTGTTGCATTGCTGTGTGCATAATATACAATTTTATCTAACTGTCTCTCAAACAGGTTCAACGAGTATCTGGGGCTGTTGGTCAACAAGGACCAGTCTTACTGTGTACCTGACCACTCTATTGTTGATGACTTGTGTCTACTAAGAGATGTTTTAGACATTTGTAAACTGATGTGAATGTGGGTTTACTTTCTTTGGATCAGGAGGGGGCCTCCTCAGCTAGAGTCAATTGGGAAAAGAGCGAATCGCGATGGGTAGGTCAGATTCAGACGGGGTCTGCTCCACGGTTACCACGGGGGCTTCAGTGGGGCAGAGATGGGATGAAGACTTTGGGGGGTTTTCTAGACTCCGATGTCTTTCAGATAAAGTAGTGGGAGGGTGTAGTGGAGAAAGTGTGTGCCAGATTGTCTAGGTGGAAATGGGTGCTACCCCAGCTGTCTTATAGAGGAAGGGTGCTGGTAGCCAATAATCAGACTAATGATTGTACAGCCACTGGGGAGTCTGATACAAGAGCTTCAGAGGACCATTGTCAATTTCTTCTGATCTTGACAACATTGGATTAAAGTTGCGGCCCTGCATCTGCTACTGCACGAGGGTGGCCAAGGCCTGGTGGACAATATGCATCTGGTACACCTGGATCCTACTGTTGGGGAGGGATGTCCAATATGCATCTGGTACACCTGGATCCTACTGTTGGGGAGGGATGTCCAATATGCATCTGGTACACCTGGATCCTACTGTTGGGGAGGGATGTCCAATATGCATCTGGTACACCTGGATTTTACTGTTGGGGAGGGATGTCCAATATGCATCTGGTACACCTGGATCCTACTGTTGGGGAGGGATGTCCAATATGCATCTGGTACACCTGGATCCTACTGTTGGGGAGGGATGTCCAATATGCATCTGGTACACCTGGATCCTACTGTTGGGGAGGGATGTCCAATATGCATCTGGTACACCTGGATCCTACTGTTGGGGAGGGATGTCCAATATGCATCTGGTACACCTGGATCCTACTGTTGGGGAGGGATGTCCAATATGCATCTGGTACACCTGGATCCTACTGTTGGGAAGGGATGTCCAATATGCATCTGGTACACCTGGATCCTACTGTTGGGGAGGGGCGTCCAATATGCATCTGGTACACCTGGAACCTACTGTTGGGAAGGGATGTCCAATATGCATCTGGTACACCTGGATCCTACTGTTGGGGAGGGGCGTCCAATATGCATCTGGTACACCTGGATCCTACTGTTGGGGAGGGATGTCCAATATGCATCTGGTACACCTGGATCCTACTGTTGGGGAGGGGCGTCCAATATGCATCTGGTACACCTGGATGCTACTGTTGGGGAGGGGTGTCCAATATGCATCTGGTACACCTGGATCCTACTGTTGGGGAGGGGCGTCCAATATGCATCTGGTACACCTGGATGCTACTGTTGGGGAGGGGCGTCCAATATGCATCTGGTACACCTGGATCCTACTGTTGGGGAGGGGCGTCCAATATGCATCTGGTACACCTGGATCCTACTGTTGGGGAGGAGTGTCCAATATGCATCTGGTACACCTGGATCCTACTGTTGGGGAAGGGTGTCCAATATGCATCTGGTACACCTGGATCCTACTGTTGGGGATGGGTGTCCAATATGCATCTGGTACACCTGGATCCTACTGTTGGGGAGGGGCGTCCAATATGCATCTGGTACACCTGGATCCTACTGTTGGGGAGGGGCGTCCAATATGCATCTGGTAAACCTAGTTACTGTGGAGGAAGATTTGGTGTTGTGTTTAGTTACTGTGGAGGAAGATTTGGTGTTGTGTTTAGTTACTGTGGAGGAAGATTTGGTGTTGTGTTTAGTTACTGTGGAGGAAGATTTGGTGTTGTGTTTAGTTACTGTGGAGGAAGATTTGGTGTTGTGTTTAGTTACTGTGGAGGAAGATTTGGTGTTGTGTTTAGTTACTGTGGAGGAAGATTTGGTGTTGTGTTTAGTTACTGTGGAGGAAGATTTGGTGTTGTGTTTAGTTACTGTGGAGGAAGATTTGATGTTGTGATTAGTTACTGTGGAGGAAGATTTGGTGTTGTGTTTAGTTACTGTGGAGGAAGATTTGGTGTTGTGTTTAGTTACTGTGGAGGAAGATTTGGTGTTGTGTTTAGTTACTGTGGAGGAAGATTTGGTGTTGTGTTTAGTTACTGTGGAGGAAGATTTGGTGTTGTGTTTAGTTACTGTGGAGGAAGATTTGGTGTTGTGTTTTTAATTGATGTGTAACCATGGTTTTGTTTGAGTGTTTATCGTGTTGTGAGTTCCCAGACCCAATAAAGGTTATTCAAACTCTCTCTCTCCCTCTATCGTATCTCTCTCTCTCTAGTGTCTCTCTCTCTCTCTGTCTATCTTTCTCTCTCTCGCTGTCTCTCTCTCGCTGTCTCTCTCTCTGTCTCTCTCTCTGTCTATCTTTCTCTCTCTCGCTGTCTCTCTCTCTGTCTCTCTCTCTGTCTATCTTTCTCTCTCTCGCTGTCTCTCTCTCGCTGTCTCTCTCGCTGTCTCTCGCTCTGTCTTGCGTGTCAGGGGAGGAGTGCTGTCTGACTGTCCCTCACATGGCCATCAGCAGTTCTCCTTGATGCCCTAAAGGTCAGAAATGCTATGGCCCCATAATCCCCGTCTCCACGCTGTCATTGGTAACAACTGGCTCACACAGGAAAGCGGAACACTCAGGGTCACGACAAATACATGGATTTACAAGGCCAGCACAGGAGATGTCAGAGCATTATGTCTTACTATAAGGAACACAGTAGTAACTGGGATTAACAATGAAATCATAAGGGGGTTGTGTTTGTGGGTTTTTTTGTGCTCGCTGCAACACTGTCAATATAACCAGCCATGAACCATGTCTGTGGACCTCTGTCTACATCTCCGATGTTATGGTTTAGATTCATAGTTTTAGCTCTGAGTTGTTTTAGGACTGAAGTCTCATAGGGATATAAGAGAGGTAACTTGTTTAAGTAATTCTGGGTGGAGGAGGAGGAGGGGAGAGTGGAGGAGGAGGGTGGAGGAGGAGGGGAGAGTGGAGGAGGAGGAGGGGAGAGTGGAGGAGGAGGTGCAGGGGGAGTGGAGGGTGGAGGAGGAGGGGAGAGTGGAGGAGGAGGGTGCAGCAGGAGGAGGAGGGAGGGAGGGTGGAGGAGGAGGGGAGGGTGGAGGGGGAGGGTGGAGGGGGAGAGGAGAGTGGAGGGGGAGGGTGGAGGAGGAGTGGAGGGTGGAGGGTGGAGGACGAGGGGAGAGTGGAGGAGGAGGGTGCAGGAGGAGGAGGAGGAGGAGGAGGGAGTGTGGAGGAGGAGGGGAGGGTGGAGGGGGGAGGGGAGAGTGGAGGGGGAGAGTGGAGGAGGAGGAGGGGAGAGTGGAGGAGGAGGGGGTGGAGGAGGAGTGGAGGGTGGAGGGTGGAGGAGGAGGGGAGGGCGGAGGGGGAGGGTGGAGGAGGAGGAGGAGGGGAGGGTAGAGGTGGGAGGGGAGGAGGGGGAGGGTGGAGGAGGATGGGAGAGAGGAGGAGGGGAGAGTGGAGGGGGAGGGTGGAGGAGGAGGAGGAGGACGAGGGGAGGGTAGAGGAGGAGGGTGGAGGAGGGGAGGGTGAAGGAGGAGGAGGGGAGGGTGTAGGAGGGTGGGAGAGAGGAGGAGGGGAGAGTGGAGGGGGAGGGTGGAGGAGGAGGACGAGGGGAGGGTAGAGGAGGAGGGTGGAGGAGGGGAGGGTGAAGAGAGAGAGAGAGAGAGAGAGAGAGAGAGAGAGAGAGAGAGAGAGAGAGAGAGAGAGAGAGAGGGGGAGAGAGAGAAAGAAAGAAAAGAAAAGGAGAAAAGAGAGAGTATACTGAGAGGTACTGAGGAGAGGTACTAAGAACCATGTGTGGAGCATGTGCAGGCCACATCACCCCCAGCCCCCACTTCACTCCCTTCCCGTGACTCTGACCCCCTCATGTGAGGGTACTTTACAAAATTCACAAGTTCATCCAAATAATGTCACTTTGTGGTGGCGTATTGTTCTTTTCGGACTTTATTTGGGAATAGAGAGTCAAGGGTCATCCCAAAGCCCTGTTCCTTCTCCTTGCGTGCTGACCCCCCAGATCGCAGAGACAGAGACAGAGACGGAGAGGGAGAGTGAAGCTGCTTACCCTGTACAGCTGAGTTCTCCTGCTGGCTGCCGTTATGATCTGGCTCAACCTCCGGTATCACTGCCTCTGAAATGGAACACAGCCATTAGGTCAAGACTACTAAGTCTTCCCTCTCTATCCAGATCATCTCTGCACGACCCACATATATCAATCAGGTGGAGAAGAAATTCTGTCCAAGAGACAAATTATGTTTCAAGTAGGGGGGTTGCTATCTGTGATCGTACAGCAATAGGGGTTGGAATTAGCTAGATTTAGTCTGCAAATATTAAGAGAAGTGGCCAGATAGCTCACACAATAATGTATTAGTCCCTACAACGTCAGATAAAAGGAAACCCAATGCATTTCTTTGAATAAATTGATGTTTAATCAGCCTTGGAAATAATTACTCTGCCCACTGAAACGTTTACATTATATATATCGCTCTTTTTCCCCTTCTGTACTCCTGGTAAGATATTCAAAAATAAACAACTCAAAATGAGGAAGCTATCAAAACAATTGACCGTTTTAAGTGTTTGAATTGACAGTGTTTACGATAAGTATCTGTATCCATTTCCTCTCAGGGTAACAATGCTAATGCACTGGAAATAATGACGGCTAGGACCTCTGCACTGATGACATGAAACCAAATATCTGTGATGCTTTCACAGAGAAGAATGAGGAAGACAAAGATAAAAAGAGGTGGGGCAATGAGAGAGAGAGAGATGGAAAGATCAGTCAAAGATAATAGGAACAGGATGAGAAAGAAAGGAAAATATAATAAAATAAATATGGAGGAGGAGAGGAGAGGAGGAGAGTTGAAGATGAGGAGGAGAGTTGAAGATGAGGAGGAGAGTTGAAGATGAGGAGGAGAGGAGAGGAGGAGAGTTGAAGATGAGGAGGAGATGAGAGGAGGAGAGTTGAAGATGAGGAGGAGAGGAGAGGAGGAGAGTTGAAGATGAGGAGGAGAGTTGAAGATGAGGAGGAGAGGAGAGGAGAGGAGGAGAGTTGAAGATGAGGAGGAGAGTTGAAGATGAGGAGGAGAGGAGAGGAGGAGAGTTGAAGATGAGGAGGAGAGGAGAGGAGAGGAGGAGAGTTGAAGATGAGGAGGAGAGGAGAGGAGGAGAGTTGAAGATGAGGAGGGGAGGAGAGTTGAAGATGAGGAGGAGAGGAGAGGAGGAGAGTTGAAGATGAGGAGGAGAGGAGAGTTGAAGATGAGGAGGAGAGGAGAGGAGGAGAGTTGAAGATGAGGAGGAGAGGAGAGGAGAGGAGGAGAGTTGAAGATGAGGAGGAGAGGAGAGGAGAGGAGGAGAGTTGAAGATGAGGAGGAGAGGAGGAGAGTTGAAGATGAGGATGAGAGGAGAGGAGGAGAGTTGAAGATGAGGAGGAGAGGAGAGGAGGAGAGTTGAAGATGAGGAGGAGAGGAGAGTTGAAGATGAGGAGGAGAGGAGAGGAGGAGAGTTGAAGATGAGGAGGAGATGAGAGGAGGAGAGTTGAAAATGAGGAGGAGAGTTGAAGTTGAGGAGGAGATGAGAGGAGGAGAGTTGAAGATGAGGAGGAGAGGAGAGTTGAAGATGAGGAGGAGAGGAGATGAGGAGGAGAGTTGAAAATGAGGAGGAGAGTTGAAGTTGAGGAGGAGAGGAGAGGAGGAGAGTTGAAGTTGAGGAGGAGATGAGAGGAGGAGAGTTGAAGTTGAAGAGGAGAGGAGAGTTGAAGATGAGGAGGAGAGGAGAGGAGGAGAGTTGAAGATGAGGAGGAGAGGAGAGGAGGAGAGTTGAAGATGAGGAGGAGAGTTGAAGATGAGGAGGAGAGGAGAGGAGGAGAGTTGAAGTTGAGGAGGAGATGAGAGGAGGAGAGTTGAAGTTGAAGAGGAGAGGAGAGTTGAAGATGAGGAGGAGAGGAGGAGAGTTGAAGATGAGGAGGAGATGAGAGGAGGAGAGTTGAAGATGAGGAGGAGAGGAGAGGAGGAGAGTTGAAGATGAGGAGGAGAGTTGAAGATGAGGAGGAGAGGAGAGGAGGAGAGTTGAAGATGAGGAGGAGAGGAGAGGAGGAGAGTTGAAGATGAGGAGGAGAGTTGAAGATGAGGAGGATAGTTGAAGATGAGGAGGATAGTTGAAGATGAGGAGAGCAGGAGAGTTGAAGATGAGGAAGAGAGGGGAGGAGGAGAGTTGAAGAGGAGGAGAGGGAGATGGAAAGGTAAAGAGGAGGAGGAGAAGAGGGAAAGGTAAAGAGCAGGAGAGGGGAAAGGTAAAGAGGAGGAGAGGGGAAAGGTAAAGAGGAGGAGAGGGAAAGGTAAAGAGGAGGAGGAGGAGAGGGGAAAGGTAAAGAGGAGGAGGAGGAGAGGGAAAGGTAAAGAGGAGGAGGAGGAGAGGGGGAAAGGTAAAGAGGAGGAGGAGGAGAGGGAAAGGTAAAGAGGAGGAGGAGGAGAGGGGAAAGGTAAAGAGGAGGAGGAGGAGAGGGAAAGGTAAAGAGGAGGAGGAGGAGAGGGGGAAGGTAAAGAGGAGGAGGAGAGGGGAAAGGTAAAGAGGAGGAGGAGGAGAGGGAAAGGTAAAGAGGAGGAGGAGAGGGGGAAAGGTAAAGGGAGGAGGAGGAGAGGAAAGGTAAAGAGGAGAAGGAGGAGAGGGGGAAAGGTAAAGAGGAGGAGGAGGAGGGGAAAGGTAAAGAGGAGAAGGAGGAGAGGGGAAAGGTAAAGAGGAGGAGGAGGAGAGGGGAAAGGTAAAGAGGAGGAGGAGAGGGAAAGGTAAAGAGGAGAAGGAGGAGGGGGGAAGGTAAAGAGGATGATGAGGAGAGGGGGAAAGGTAAAGAGGAGAAGGAGGAGAGGGGGAAAGGTAAAGAGGAGGAGGAGGAGAGGGAAAGGTAAAGAAAGAGGAGGAGAGGAGAGGGGAAGGTAAAGAGGAGGAGGAGGAGAGGAAAGGTAAAGAGGAGGAGGAGGAGGAGGAGGAGGAGGAGGGGGAGGAGGAGGGGAAAGGTAAAGAAGAGGAGGAGGAGAGGGGAGGAGGAGAGGGAAAGGTAAAGAGGAGGAGGAGGAGAGGGGAAAGGTAAAGAAGAGGAGGAGGAGAGGGGAGGAGGAGAGGGGAAAGGTAAAGAGGAGGAGTTTAGAGAGTATGGAGGCTTACCGTTGAGACTCATACGGAGGTTCTCTGGGGAGGTGACTGTTTTGAGGGCCTGCTCCACCTGCTCACGGCGCTTGAACTCAAACTCCAGAGCCTCCTGCAGTTTCCTCTTAGCCTTCTTCTCCTTTTTCAGACGCTTCTGGATGGTGGCTAAACAGGGACAGAGGGAGGGAGAGGAGGAGAGAGCCAGTGAGTTGACAAGCTCACCTCAACTGAGGCAAACTGAGAAAACCCTTTGTATCTGTGAATCTCTAGTGCTGTCCCCTAGACCTAGTACTGGAACCGGTAACCCAGTCCAGCTGCTCCCCCCTATCCCAGCCCAGACCAGCTGCACCTCCCCAGCCCCTCTCCAGTTTGAAGCTCTTAAGGGTGCCCATTCTCCCCATATGAACAGCCCAATAAAAAGCATGTTCACATTAAAGAGGAACCAACAGCACCATGCAGCAGCACCCACTCTGTCAGTGGAGGCTGGTGAGGGGAGGACGGCTCATAATAATGGCTGAAATGGAGTGAATGAAATGGCATTCAACACATGGAAACGATGGGAAAAAATGTGTTTGATGTATTTGATACCATTCCACCTATTCCACTCCAGCCATTACCAAGATCCCATCCTCCCCAATTAATGTGCCACCAGCCTCCTGTGCACTCTGCCCTGTCTAACCCAGTGCTGATAACACCTCTAATTACACACAGCTTTACTGCCTCTCCATTAAAAGATACATTTTAATAAAAAGCAATGTGATAACAGTCATGACTAATAGACATTCAAAGTGTCTGTAAATATTGTTGGAGTTGTTACCGAGGCGACTAATTGCCTTAATTTCTTGGCTGTGGCTGAAGATGCACAAGTCCAATGTAAATCCACCAGAATGTGTGCCAAGCCCAGTAAAGATGCACAAGTCCTATCTAAATCCACCAGGATGTGAGCCAAGCCCAGTAAAGATGCACAAGTCCTATCTAAATCCACCAGGATGTGAGCCAAGCCCAGTAAAGATGCACAAGTACAAGTCCTATCTAAATCCACCAGGATGTGAGCCAAGCCCAGTAAAGATGCACAAGTCCTATCTAAATCCACCAGGATGTGAGCCAAGCCCAGTAAAGATGCACAAGTCCTATCTAAATCCACCAGGATGTGAGCCAAGCCCAGTAAAGATGCACAAGTCCTATCTAAATCCACCAGGATGTGAGCCAAGCCCAGTAAAGATGCACAAGTCCAATGTAAATCCACCAGGATGTGAGCCAAGCCCAGTAAAGATGCACAAGTCCTATCTAAATCCACCAGGATGTGAGCCAAGCCCAGTAAAGATGCACAAGTCCAATGTAAATCCACCAGGATGTGAGCCAAGCCCAGTAAAGATGCACAAGTCCTATCTAAATCCACCAGGATGTGAGCCAAGCCCAGTAAAGATGCACAAGTCCAATGTAAATCCACCAGGATGTGAGCCAAGCCCAGTAAAGATGCACAAGTCCTATCTAAATCCACCAGGATGTGAGCCAAGCCCAGTAAAGATGCACAAGTCCTATCTAAATCCACCAGGATGTGAGCCAAGCCCAGTAAAGATGCACAAGTCCTATCTAAATCCACCAGGATGTGAGCCAAGCCCAGTAAAGATGCACAAGTCCAATGTAAATCCACCAGGATGTGTGCCAAGCCCAGTAAAGATGCACAAGTCCTATCTAAATCCACCAGGATGTGAGCCAAGCCCAGTAAAGATGCACAAGTCCAATGTAAATCCACCAGGATGTGAGCCAAGCCCAGTAAAGATGCACAAGTCCAATGTAAATCCACCAGGATGTGAGCCAAGCCCAGTAAAGATGCACAAGTCCTATCTAAATCCACCAGGATGTGAGCCAAGCCCAGTAAAGATGCACAAGTCCTATCTAAATCCACCAGGATGTGTGCCAAGCCCAGTAAAGATGCACAAGTCCTATCTAAATCCACCAGGATGTGAGCCAAGCCCAGTAAAGATGCACAAGTCCTATCTAAATCCACCAGGATGTGAGCCAAGCCCAGTAAAGATGCACAAGTCCTATCTAAATCCACCAGGATGTGAGCCAAGCCCAGTAAAGATGCACAAGTCCAATGTAAATCCACCAGGATGTGAGCCAAGCCCAGTAAAGATGCACAAGTCCTATCTAAATCCACCAGGATGTGAGCCAAGCCCAGTAAAGATGCACAAGTCCAATGTAAATCCACCAGGATGTGAGCCAAGCCCAGTAAAGATGCACAAGTCCTATCTAAATCCACCAGGATGTGAGCCAAGCCCAGTAAAGATGCACAAGTCCAATGTAAATCCACCAGGATGTGTGCCAAGCCCAGTAAAGATGCACAAGTCCTATCTAAATCCACCAGGATGTGAGCCAAGCCCAGTAAAGATGCACAAGTCCTATCTAAATCCACCAGGATGTGAGCCAAGCCCAGTAAAGATGCACAAGTCCTATCTAAATCCACCAGGATGTGAGCCAAGCCCAGTAAAGATGCACAAGTCCTATCTAAATCCACCAGGATGTGAGCCAAGCCCAGTAAAGATGCACAAGTCCAATGTAAATCCACCAGGATGTGAGCCAAGCCCAGTAAAGATGCACAAGTCCTATCTAAATCCACCAGGATGTGAGCCAAGCCCAGTAAAGATGCACAAGTCCTATCTAAATCCACCAGGATGTGAGCCAAGCCCAGTAAAGATGCACAAGTCCTATCTAACACCAGGATGTGAGCCAAGCCCAGTAAAGATGCACAAGTCCTATCTAAATCCACCAGGATGTGAGCCAAGCCCAGTAAAGATGCACAAGTCCAATGTAAATCCACCAGGATGTGAGCCAAGCCCAGTAAAGATGCACAAGTCCTATCTAAATCCACCAGGATGTGAGCCAAGCCCAGTAAAGATGCACAAGTCCTATCTAAATCCACCAGGATGTGAGCCAAGCCCAGTAAAGATGCACAAGTCCTATCTAAATCCACCAGGATGTGAGCCAAGCCCAGTAAAGATGCACAAGTCCTATCTAAATCCACCAGGATGTGAGCCAAGCCCAGTAAAGATGCACAAGTCCAATGTAAATCCACCAGGATGTAAAGATGCACAAGCCCAGTAAAGATGCACAAGTCCTATCTAAATCCACCAGGATGTGAGCCAAGCCCAGTAAAGATGCACAAGTCCTATCAAATCCACCAGGATGTGAGCCAAGCCCAGTAAAGATGCACAAGTCCAGTCCTATCTAAATCCACCATGTAAATCCACCAGGATGTGAGCCAAGCCCAGTAAAGATGCACAAGTCCTATCTAAATCCACCAGGATGTGAGCCAAGCCCAGTAAAGATGCACAAGTCCTATCTAAATCCACCAGGATGTGAGCCAAGCCCAGTAAAGATGCACAAGTCCAATGTAAATCCACCAGGATGTGTGCCAAGCCCAGTAAAGATGCACAAGTCCTATCTAAATCCACCAGGATGTGAGCCAAGCCCAGTAAAGATGCACAAGTCCTATCTAAATCCACCAGGATGTGAGCCAAGCCCAGTAAAGATGCACAAGTCCTATCTAAATCCACCAGGATGTGAGCCAAGCCCAGTAAAGATGCACAAGTCCAATGTAAATCCACCAGGATGTGAGCCAAGCCCAGTAAAGATGCACAAGTCCTATCTAAATCCACCAGGATGTGTGCCAAGCCCAGTAAAGATGCACAAGTCCAATGTAAATCCACCAGGATGTGAGCCAAGCCCAGTAAAGATGCACAAGTCCTATCTAAATCCACCAGGATGTGAGCCAAGCCCAGTAAAGATGCACAAGTCCAATCTAAATCCACCAGGATGTGAGCCAAGCCCAGTAAAGATGCACAAGTCCTATCTAAATCCACCAGGATGTGAGCCAAGCCCAGTAAAGATGCACAAGTCCTATCTAAATCCACCAGGATGTGTGCCAAGCCCAGTAAAGATGCACAAGTCCAATGTAAATCCACCAGGATGTGAGCCAAGCCCAGTAAAGATGCACAAGTCCAATGTAAATCCACCAGGATGTGAGCCAAGCCCAGTAAAGATGCACAAGTCCTATCTAAATCCACCAGGATGTGAGCCAAGCCCAGTAAAGATGCACAAGTCCTATCTAAATCCACCAGGATGTGAGCCAAGCCCAGTAAAGATGCACAAGTCCTATCTAAATCCACCCAGGATGTGTGCCAAGCCCAGTAAAGATGCACAAGTCCTATCTAAATCCACCAGGATGTGAGCCAAGCCCAGTAAAGATGCACAAGTCCTATCTAAATCCACCAGGATGTGAGCCAAGCCCAGTAAAGATGCACAAGTCCTATCTAAATCCACCAGGATGTGAGCCAAGCCCAGTAAAGATGCACAAGTCCTATCTAAATCCACCAGGATGTGAGCCAAGCCCAGTAAAGATGCACAAGTCCTATCTAAATCCACCAGGATGTGGAGCCAAGCCCAGTAAAGATGCACAAGTCCTATCTAAATCCACCAGGATGTGAGCCAAGCCCAGTAAAGATGCACAAGTCCTATCTAAATCCACCAGGATGTGAGCCAAGCCCAGTAAAGATGCACAAGTCCTATCTAAATCCACCAGGATGTGAGCCAAGCCCAGTAAAGATGCACAAGTCCTATCTAAATCCACCAGGATGTGAGCCAAGCCCAGTAAAGATGCACAAGTCCTATCTAAATCCACCAGGATGTGAGCCAAGCCCAGTAAAGATGCACAAGTCCTATCTAAATCCACCAGGATGTGAGCCAAGCCCAGTAAAGATGCACAAGTCCTATCTAAATCCACCAGGATGTGAGCCAAGCCCAGTAAAGATGCACAAGTCCTATCTAAATCCACCAGGATGTGAGCCAAGCCCAGTAAAGATGCACAAGTCCTATCTAAATCCACCAGGATGTGAGCCAAGCCCAGTAAAGATGCACAAGTCCTATCTAAATCCACCAGGATGTGTGCCAAGCCCAGTAAAGATGCACAAGTCCTATCTAAATCCACCAGGATGTGAGCCAAGCCCAGTAAAGATGCACAAGTCCTATCTAAATCCACCAGGATGTGGCCAAGCCCAGTAAAGATGCACAAGTCCTATCTAAATCCACCAGGATGTGAGCCAAGCCCAGTAAAGATGCACAAGTCCTATCTAAATCCACCAGGATGTGAGCCAAGCCCAGTAAAGATGCACAAGTCCTATCTAAATCCACCAGGATGTGTGCCAAGCCCAGTAAAGATGCACAAGTCCTATCTAAATCCACCAGGATGTGAGCCAAGCCCAGTAAAGATGCACAAGTCCTATCTAAATCCACCAGGATGTGTGCCAAGCCCAGTAAAGATGCACAAGTCCTATCTAAATCCACCAGGATGTGAGCCAAGCCCAGTAAAGATGCACAAGTCCTATCTAAATCCACCAGGATGTGAGCCAAGCCCAGTAAAGATGCACAAGTCCTATCTAAATCCACCAGGATGTGTGCCAAGCCCAGTAAAGATGCACAAGTCCTATCTAAATCCACCAGGATGTGAGCCAAGCCCAGTAAAGATGCACAAGTCCTATCTAAATCCACCAGGATGTGTGCCAAGCCCAGTAAAGATGCACAAGTCCTATCTAAATCCACCAGGATGTGAGCCAAGCCCAGTAAAGATGCACAAGTCCTATCTAAATCCACCAGGATGTGAGCCAAGCCCAGTAAAGATGCACAAGTCCTATCTAAATCCACCAGGATGTGAGCCAAGCCCAGTAAAGATGCACAAGTCCTATCTAAATCCACCAGGATGTGAGCCAAGCCCAGTAAAGATGCACAAGTCCTATCTAAATCCACCAGGATGTGAGCCAAGCCCAGTAAAGATGCACAAGTCCAATCTAAATCCACCAGGATGTGAGCCAAGCCCAGTAAAGATGCACAAGTCCTATCTAAATCCACCAGGATGTGAGCCAAGCCCAGTAAAGATGCACAAGTCCTATCTAAATCCACCAGGATGTGTGCCAAGCCCAGTAAAGATGCACAAGTCCTATCTAAATCCACCAGGATGTGAGCCAAGCCCAGTAAAGATGCACAAGTCCTATCTAAATCCACCAGGATGTGAGCCAAGCCCAGTAAAGATGCACAAGTCCTATCTAAATCCACCAGGATGTGAGCCAAGCCCAGTAAAGATGCACATTTTCCTTTGGCAGGATTTGTATGTACTGTATGCTTGTATTCCACAAGAGGCTTGTGGCACATCCAGGCTGCATCACATTCGGCCGTGATTGGGAGTCAGTTGGCCCAGCGTTGTCTGGGTTTGGCCGGGGTAGGCCGTCATTGTAAATAAGAATTTGACTTGCCTAGTTAAATAAAAGTTAAATAAATAAATAAAATAAACCTTAATTGGGGATGACGGGGCTGTGGTAAGTGGCTAGAGCGGAATTAGTGGAATGGTATCCAATACATCAAACACATGTTTTCCATGTTTTCCATGTTTTCCATGTTTTCCATGTTTTCCATGTTTTCCATGTTTTCCATGTGGCTGATGCCATTCCATTCGCTCCATTCTAGCCATTATTGTGAGCCGTCCTCCACTCACCAGCCTCCACTGGTTTATTCATTCACACTGCCAGATCTCTCTCACATATACTGTACACACACACTTTCCTCGCTGTCTGTCTGTCTGTCTCTCATTCAGTCAGACACACACAAACACACACACGCGCACGCACGCACACACGCACGCACACGCACACACACTTCCTCTCCCTCTCTCCTACCTCGGCTGTGCAGTTCGGAGGAGAGCTGTCTCTCCAGACTCTCTCTCATCTCTCTCTCTCTGTAGAGCTCCATCTTAAGCTCCTTCCTCTGCTGCTGAACGTGTTTCTCCTGCACACGGGTGTTGTCCACGGCTACCTTCAGCAGACCCTGCGCCGCCCGAGGGACACAGAGAAGAGCACAGCACTTTAACCTTTAACCCCAGGGCTAACAACTAGAGCACCATAACACACACACACACACACACACACACACACACACACACACACACACACACACACACACACACACACACACACACACACACACACACACACACACACACACACACACACACACACACACACACACACACACACACACACACACACACACACACACACACACACACACACACACACACACACACACACACACACACACACACACACACACACACACACACACACACACACCAGCAGCACCCACTCACACCAGTGCCAATATTCCAAAACACAAAGACTGTGTCTCCACCTGGATGTTGGTGAGCAGAGTCTCCACAGAGTTGAGTCCGTCGGCGAAGAGGAAGGGGGCAGGGAAGCCTGGAGGCAGGGTCTGTCCACCCAGGGCCATCTTCTCAAAGCCTGGCTTCATCATGGGCAGGGCCAGCTGCCCTTCTTCTGCTTAACACAACACACAATAGACCTTGGTTTACAACCAGCTTTATCACACGTAACGGGCCTGTTAAAATAAAATTGATGCACAAACACACATTCCATCACATTCACAGGGACATATGAACAGTTTAATAAAGCTGAAAGCATTGTTAATGGTAGACAGTGAAAGCAGCAGAGAGACCAGGCTGAGGGACTGACTGTATGCCCTGTACAGCCTCTCTCTGAAGAGTGGTTCATCTATACGCAGCAGACTGAAAAACCCAGATCAGAGCAGTATCACCACGGAGAAAGCTATCCGAAAAGCAAGGAGCATTGTATTTTACCTTCCCAAAGCCCTCTCTCACTTTCCTCCCACCCCTCTCCTCTCCTCCCATCTCCCCTCCCCCTCATCTCCTCCCATCCGTCCATCCCCCATCTCCTCTACTCCCCCATCCCTCCAACCCCTATCTCCTCTACTCCCCCTCCTCTCCTTCCATCCCTCCCCCTCTCCTCTCCTTCCATCCCTCCCCCACACACAGAGGGAACGACAGGGGTAAATAGACAGAACCCTGAGAGTGTCTGGAGCTATGATTCACCCAGATAATCTGGCTCTGAGATGACACCAACCATCCCAGCTTCCCAGCGCAAGACAAATAGGACAGCCAAGGTGGGAATTGTGATGACAGTGTATCACGGGTCACATCGATCTCCCCGCTGCGCTCACAGGCTGGCCAGATAACCCTGCACTCCATGCTGCCCATTGTCCATATTCCACCTGTCCTACAAGCAATACATTTCCCCCTGTATTGGAAAGGGCATTCAAGTAAATAGAGGGAATGAGAGAGAGAGAGAGAGAGAGAGAGAGAGAGAGAGAGAGAGAGAGAGAGAGAGAGAGAGAGAGAGAGAGAGAGAGAGAGAGAGAGAGAGAGAGAGAGAGAGAGAGAGAGAGAGAGAGAGAGAGAGGTAGAGAGAGAAAGTGAAAAATTGTGAAAAAGAAAAAAGAAAGAGAGAGGTAGAGTTAGAGAGAGAAAGAGAGAGGTAAAGAGAAAGAGAGAGGTAGAGAGAGAGAAAGAGAGAGATATAAATAGATAATGAGAGAGAGAGAGCGAAAGAGGGGTGGAAAAATTTGAAGAATAATTCCTCCCCCAGCAGTTTGACAGTCTGTAATTAATTTTTTGGTAATGACTGAAAGTTGCTGGCAGATTAAGGTCACACAGATACAGTATGAAGAGGAGAGATTGTGTGTGTGTGTGTGTGTGTGTGTGTGTGTGTGTGTGTGTGTGTGTGTGTGTGTGTGTGTGTGTGTGTGTGTGTGTGTGTGTGTGTGTGTGTGTGTGTGTGTGTGTGTGTGTGTGTGTGTGTGTGTATACACTACCGTTAAAACGTTTGGGGTCACTCCAAAATGTCCTTGTGTCTAGTTTGAGAAACAGACTCCTCACAAGTCCTCAACCGGAGTCTCCTCTTCACTGTTGACGTTGAGACTGGTGTTTTGCGGGTACAATTTAATGAAGCTGCCAGTTGAGGACTTGTGAGGCGTCTGTTTCTCAAACTAGACACTCTAATGTACTTGTCCTCTTGCTCAGTTGTGACCCGGGGCCTCCCACTCCTCTTTCTATTCTGGTTAGAGACAGTTGGTGCTGTTCTGTGAAGGGAGTAGTACACTTCGTTGTACGAGATCTTCAGTTTCTTGGCAAATTCTGGCATAGAATAGTCTTCATTTCTCAGAACAAGAATAGACTGACGAGTTTCAGAAGAAAGTTCTTTGTGTCTGGCCATTTTGAGCTTGTAATCAAATCCACAAATGCTGATGCTCCAGATACTCAACTATTCTAAAGAAGGACCGTTTTAATGCTTCTTTAATCAGAACAATAGTTTTCAGCTGTGCTAACATAAATGCAAAAGGGTTTTCTAATGATGAATTAGCCTTTTAACATGATAAACTTGGATTAGCTAACACAACGTGCCATTGGAACACAGGAGTGATGGTTGCTGATAATGGGCCTCTGTACGCCTTTGTAGACATTCCATAAACAATCTGCTGTTTCCAGCTACAATAGTCATTCACAACATTACCAATGTCTACACTGTACTTCGGATCAATTTGATGTTATTTTAATGGACAAAAAACAAGCTTCTAAGTGAGCCCAAACTTTTGACCGGTAGTGTATGTGTTTGTTGAGAGAGACAGATATAGAGAGATATAGGGAGAGAATAGGGGGAAGGAGAGAGGAAGGACTGTGAGAGTGGTGTGAGGTGAATCGTTAGATCAACTGTAGAATCAGAGGGAAGATATAAAGAGTTCTCAGAAATAGCATCTGGCAACAAGAGCCTCAGTTCCCATCTTTGGTCTATGTAATGGACCTGGTCAGAGGCTCCATCTCCCCCTGCCCTCCTCCCCAACCCCTCTATTGATGATAAACAGCTCACCTGCTCCCCTGTCACATAGCCTCTCTGGTCCCATGCATTAGGAAAGGGCTGGGGGTTACTCTTAAAAGCAGCCCCGTACCCTCCCTCCCTCCCTCTCTCTCTCTCTCTCCCTCTCTCTCTCTCTCTCCCTCTCTCTCTCCCTCTCTCTCCTCTCTCTCTCTCTTTCCCCCTCTCTCCCTCTCTCTCTCCCCCCCTCTCTCTCTCTCTCCCCCTCTCTCCCTCTCTCTCTCTCTCCCTCTCTCTCTCATTCTCTCTCTCCCTCCACTAGGCTTTCCACACCTAATTGCTACTTTCTTTTAAAGCGACAGATTTATCTTGCTGCTGCTGCTGATAGCACACAATTCAATTCATTTTATTCTGTGGGCAAAGAGGGGGAGAGGGCTGGTCCGTGACATTTACAAAGTGCCCTGGTTCTGTATCAGGTCACTGTAATGTGCACAAGTAATGATGCAGGGTGTGTGTGCCACCTACAGTGTTCTCTGTGCATACGATGTGTGTGTCCCCAACAGGCCCACCTGAAGAACATGAACAGTGTTCAGCCTGACTGTGCTGTAGCATGAGAGAGGTGAGAAACAACGACTGACATGACGGGAAATGGAATCACCACACTTGACTGGGAGGAACCCTCCTACTGAACCAATGACATGAATTCAGAACCCTCCTATTGAACCAATGACATGACTTCAGAACCCTCCTACTGAACCAATTACATGACTTCAGAACCCTCCTACTGAACCAATTACATGACTTCAGAACCCTCCTATTGAACCAATGACATGTCTTCAGAACCCTCCTATTGAACCAATGACATGACTTCAGAACCCTCCTACTGAACCAATTACATGACTTCAGAACCCTCCTATTGAACCAATGACATGTCTTCAGAATCCTCCTATTGAACCAATGACATGTCTTCAGAACCCTCCTATTGAACCAATGACATGTCTTCAGATCCCTCCTATTAACCAATGACATGACTTCAGAACCCTCCTACTGAACCAATTACATGACTTCAGAACCCTCCTATTGAACCAATGACATGTCTTCAGAATCCTCCTATTGAACCAATGACATGTCTTCAGATCCCTCCTATTAACCAATGACATGTCTTCAGATCCCTCCTATTAACCAATGACATGTCTTCAGATCCCTCCTATTGAACCAATGACATGTCTTCAGATCCCTCCTATTAACCAATGACATGTCTTCAGAATCCTCCTATTGAACCAATGACATGTCTTCAGAACCCTCCTACTGAACCAATGACATGTCTTCAGATCCCTCCTATTAACCAATGACATGTCTTCAGAACCCTCCTACTGAACCAATGACATGTCTTCAGATCCCTCCTATTAACCAATGACATGTCTTCAGAACCCTCCTATTAACCAATGACATGTCTTCAGAACCCTCCTATTAACCAATGACATGTCTTCAGATCCCTCCTATTAACCAATGACATGTCTTCAGAATCCTCCTATTGAACCAATGACATGTCTTCAGAACCCTCCTATTGAACCAATGACATGTCTTCAGATCCCTCCTATCAACCAATGACATGTCTTCAGAATCCTCCTATTGAACCAATGACATGTCTTCAGAATCCTCCACTCCTCCCACTCTGAACACACAAACAGAGCAAACAGACATATACACAAACAAACAAAAGGGAAGTGCTGTTTCCTTTTAACCGGCCGCAATAATCAATCAATTATTGAACAATCAGGCCTTTTATTTGCAACCCCTAAAAATAAGGACAATGTATTGTTTCTGAAGAGAACCCCCCACTCAATGTTTAAGAGGTTTCAACAAAAGGAGAGGTATTTGAAATCCATCAACTCTCATTGCAAAGCCCTCAGCTCTCAGCGGAAAGAGGAAAACAACTAAATTATGGTTCAAAAGGGAAAAGAATGGCGTGTTTACCTGACTAGCTCTTACAGCCATCACAGTGTTGTGCTTCAGAAGACTGGCGTGTTTACCTGACACTAGCTCTTACAGCCATCACAGTGTTGTGCTTCAGAAGACTGGCGTGTTTACCTGACACTAGCTCTTACAGCCATCACAGTGTTGTGCTTCAGAAGACGGGCGTGTTTACCTGACTAGCTCTTACAGCCATCACAGTGTTGTGCTTCAGAAGACGGGCGTGTTTACCTGACACTAGCTCTTACAGCCATCACAGTGTTGTGCTTCAGAAGACGGGCGTGTTTACCTGACACTAGCTCTTACAGCCATCACAGTGTTGTGCTTCAGAAGACTGGCGTGTTTACCTGACACTAGCTCTTACAGCCATCACAGTGTTGTGCTTCAGAAGACGGGCGTGTTTACCTGACACTAGCTCTTACAGCCATCACAGTGTTGTGCTTCAGAAGACGGGCGTGTTTACCTGACACTAGCTCTTACAGCCATCACAGTGTTGTGCTTCAGAAGACGGGCGTGTTTACCTGACACTAGCTCTTACAGCCATCACAGTGTTGTGCTTCAGAAGACGGGCGTGTTTACCTGACACTAGCTCTTACAGCCATCACAGTGTTGTGCTTCAGAAGACTGGCGTGTTTACCTGACACTAGCTCTTACAGCCATCACAGTGTTGTGCTTCAGAAGACGGGCGTGTTTACCTGACACTAGCTCTTACAGCCATCACAGTGTTGTGCTTCAGAAGACGGGCGTGTTTACCTGACACTAGCTCTTACAGCCATCACAGTGTTGTGCTTCAGAAGACTGGCGTGTTTATCTGACACTAGCTCTTACAGCCATCACAGTGTTGTGCTTCAGAAGACGGGCGTGTTTACCTGACACTAGCTCTTACAGCCATCACAGTGTTGTGTTTCAGACACGCGGGTGCTGTTTGACTCCCCAGGTGGTGTTTGACTCCCCAGGTTCTGTTTGACACCCCGGGTGCTGTTTGACTCCCCAGATGCTGTTTGACTCCCCAGGTTCTGTTTGACACCCCGGGTGCTGTTTGACTCCCCAGGTGCTGTTTGACTCCCCAGGTGCTGTTTGACTCCCCAGGTGCTGTTTCACTCCCCAGGTGCTGTTTGACTCCCCAGGTGCTGTTTGACACCCCGGGTGCTGTTTGACTCCCCAGGTGCTGTTTGACACCCCGGGTGCTGTTTGACTCCCCAGGTTCTGTTTGACTCCCCAGGTGCTGTTTCACTCCCCAGGTGCTGTTTGACTCCCCGGGATCTGTTTGACTCCCCAGGTGCTGTTTGACACCTCGGGATCTGTTTGACTCCCCAGGTGCTGTTTGACACCCCGGGTGCTGTTTGACTCCCCA
>NC_068426.1:12245884-12250884 GCF_023373465.1 Oncorhynchus keta | reverse complement strand
AGCAGTACACTCTGCACTGGGCCCTTTCTAGTAGTACACTCTGCACTGGGCCCTTTCTAAAGCAGTACACCCTGCACTGGGCCCTTTCTAAAGCAGTACACCCTGCACTGGGCCCGTTCTAAAGCAGTATGCTCTGCACTGGGCCCATTTTAAAGCAGTATGCTCTGCACTGGGCCCTTTCTAAAGCAGTACGCTCTGTAATGGGCCCTTTCTAAAAGCAGTACGCTCTGCACTTGGCCCTTTCTAGTAGTACACTCTGCACTTGGCCCTTTCTAGTATTACACTCTGCACTGGGCCCTTTCTAAAGTAGTACTCTCTGCACTTGACCCTTTCTTGTAGTACACTCTGCACTTGGCCCTTTCTAAAGTAGTACTCTCTGCACTTGACCCTTTCTAGTAGTACACTCTGCACTTGGCCCTTTCTTAAATAGTACACTCTTCACTGGGCCCTTTCTAGTAGTACACTGTACTGGGCCCTTTCTAGTCGTACACTCTGCACTGGGCCCTTTCTAGTCGTACACTCTGCACTGGGCCCTTTCTAGTCGTACACTCTGCACTGGGCCCTTTCTAGCAGTACACTCTGCAGCCTTACACTGACTGGTTTGGAGCACCACTGCCAATCACATCTGCATTTCTGTGCCCATCTTCCATACAAATAATACAACTTTGTCATGTAAAGTAAACCTGCCTCCTTCTCCCCTCTTTCTCTTGGATACTCGTCTTATTTCACTGACACCCTCTTTCTCTCTGATCCTCACCTTACCTCACTGACACCCTCTTTCTCTCTGATCATCACCTTATCTCACTGACACCCTCTTTCTCTCTGATCATCACCGTATCTCACTGACACCCTCTTTCTCTCTGATCATCACCTTATCTCACTGACACCCTCTTTCTCTCTGATCATCACCTTATCTCACTGACACCCTCTTTCTCTCTGATCATCACCTTATCTCACTGACACCCTCTTTCTCTCTGATCGTCACCTTATCTCACTGACACCCTCTTTCTCTCTGATCGTCACCTTATCTCACTGACACCCTCTTTCTCTCTGATCATCACCTTATCTCACTGACACCCTCTTTCTCTCTGATCATCACCTTACCTCAATGACACCCTCTTTTGTCTCCCTCCTCTTCTTCCCAAAACGTGTAAGCACCAGGCAACAGCACCATTCATTCTCCACTGTGTTTCACTGGGGAGCTGGACGGGTGGGTTGTCTCTCATTATGTAGACTGATAACTGCACAGTTCAGTCAGTCCACTTACCCAGTAGCACTTACATGTGTCATAACCCCCCCCAGTCATGATGAAGGACGACTCACAGGAGGGGTAGGAAGGGATATGGATCTCTTCCCTGCCAATTATCTATTTATTCCCAACAAGATGGCAGGTTTTGACAACAGGCACCCAGGGAGCCATAAAGCTCTGGGAACCAACTGTCTTCATGGTATTTATAATGCTCTCAGAGAAACACTCCAATCAAACAGGACTCTGGGAGTATTGGCAGGAGGAAGAGACTCTGCTCTGATCAACACACACACACACACACACACACACACACACACACACACACACACACACACACACACACACACACACACACACACACACACACACACACACACACACACACACACACACACACACACACACACACACACACACACACACACACACACACACACACACACACACACACACACACCTGCTGCTGCTGCTGGAGCCTTTACTGTTTTGGAACCAGAACTGGATAAACACTGTACTAGTGGGACATCAGAATGTCAGCAATGTCTGCTATTGCCAATTACCAATTAGGAAGATATGTGAGTTGTATAAAGGAGACCATTTACAAATCTGGTGTTAGTAAAATACACTATATATTCAAAAGCACAGTACCAGTCAAAAGTTTGGACACACCTACTCATTCCAGGGTTTTTCTTCATTTTTACTATTTTCTACATTGTAGAATAACAGTGAAGACATCAAAACTCTGAAATAACACATATGGAATCACGTAGTAACCAAAAAAGTGTTAAACAAATAAAATATTTCAATAATATTTAATATTTAAGTTTCGTCAAAGTAGCCACCCTTTACCTTGATGACAGCTTTGTACCCTCTTGGCATTCTCTCAACCAGCTTCATGAGGTAGTCACCTGGAATGTATTTCAATTAACAGGTGTGCCTTGTTAAAAGTTAATTTGTGGAATTCTTATTCTTATTCTTATTGCATTTGATCCAATCAGTTGTGTTGTGACAATGTAGGGGTGGTATACAGAAGATAGCTCTATTTGGTAAAAGACCAAGTCCATATTATGGCAAGAACAGCTCAAATAAGTAAAGAGAAACAACAGTCCATCATTACTTCATCATTACATTACGTTTCTTCAAGTGCAGACACAAAAACCATCAAGCGCTATGATGAAACTTGCTTTCACGAGGACCGCCACAGGAAAGGAAAACATCTGCTGCAGAGGATAAGTTCATCAGAGTTACCAGCCTCAGAAATTGCAGCCCAAATTAAAGCTTCACAGAGTTCAAGTAACAGAGCAGAGGTTCGAATCCAGTCTGTATCACAACCGGCCGTGATTGGGAGTCCCATTGGTCGGCGCACAATTGGCCCAGCGTCATCCAGGTTTGGCCGGTGTAAATATGAATTTGTTCTTAACTGACTTGCCTAGTTAAATAAAGGTTCAATTAAGAAATAAAATACAAAACAGACAGAGCTTAACATCAACTGTTCAGAGGAAATGCATGGTTAAATTACTGCAAAGAAACTACTAAAGGACACCAATAATAAGAAGAGGCTTACTGGGCCAAGAAACTCAAGCAATGGACATTAGACCAGTGGAAATCTGTCCTTTGGTCTGATGAGTCCAAATTTGAGATTTTTGGATCCAACCACCGTGTTTTTGTGAGATGCAGAGTAGGTGAACGGATGATCTCCGCATTGTGTGGTTCCCACCGTGAAGCATGGAGGAGGAGGTGTGATGGTGCTTTGCTGGTGACACTGTCAGTGATTTATTTAGAATTCAAGGCACACTTAACCAGCATGGCTACCACAGTATTCCTCAGTGATACTCCATCCCATCTGGTTTGTGCTTAGTGGGAATATCATTTGTTTTTCAACAGGACAATGAACCAAAACACCTCCAGGCTGTGTAAGGGCTATTTGACCAAAGAGCACATTCTGTCTAACAAAACCTACTATTGTGTACCTTAGCATCTTCTGTCTACCAAAACCTAATACTGTGTACCTTAGCACCTTCTGTCTACCAAAACCTACTATTGCCTTAGCACCTTCTGTCTACCAAAACCTACTATTGTGTACCTTAGTACCTTCTGTCTACCAAAACCTACTATTGTGTATCTTAGCAGCACTTCCCTTCCTCCTTTTCTTCTACCTTTGGGATGAATTGGAATGCTGACTGCGAGCCAGGCCTAATCGCCCAACGTTAAGTGCCCGACCTGGCTGAATGGAACGAATCTCCGCTGCAATGTTCCAACATCTAGTGGAAAGCCTTCCCAGAGGAGTGGAGGCTGTTATAGCAGCAATGTTCCAACATCTAGGGGAAAGCCTTCCCAGAAGAGTGGAGGCTGTTATAGCAGCAATGTTCCAACATCTAGTGGAAAGCCTTCCCAGAGGAGTGGAGGCTGTTATAGCAGCAATGTTCCAACATCTAGGGGAAAGCCTTCCCAGAAGAGTGGAGGCTGTTATAGCAGCAATGTTCCAACATCTAGGGGAAAGCCTTCCCAGAAGAGTGGAGGCTGTTATAGCAGCAATGTTCCAACATCTAGTGGAAAGTCTTCCCAGAGGAGTGGAGGCTGTTATAGCAGCAATGTTCCAACATCTAGTGGAAAGCCTTCCCAGAAGAGTGGAGGCTGTTATAGCAGCAATGTTCCAACATCTAGTGGAAAGTCTTCCCAGAGGAGTGGAGGCTGTTATAGCAGCAATGTTCCAACATCTAGTGGAAAGCCTTCCCAGAAGAGTGGAGGCTGTTATAGCAGCAATGTTCCAACATCTAGTGGAAAGTCTTCCCAGAGGAGTGGAGGCTGTTATAGCAGCATTGTTCCAACATCTAGAGGAAAGCCTTCCCAGAAGAGTGGAGGCTGTTATAGCAGCAATGTTCCAACATCTAGTGGAAAGTCTTCCCAGAGGAGTGGAGGCTGTTATAGCAGCAATGTTCCAACATCTAGGGAAAGTCTTCCCAGAGGAGTGGAGGCTGTTATAGCAGCAATGTTCCAATATCTAGTGGAACGCCTTCCCAGAAGAGTGGAGGCTGTTATAGCAGAAATGTTCCAACATCTAGTGGAAAGCCTTCCCTGAAGAGTGGAGGCTGTTATTGCAGCAATGTTCCAACATCTAGTGGAAAGCCTTCCCAGAAGAGTGGAGGCTGTTATAGCAGCAATGTTCCAGCATCTAGTGGAAAGCCTTCCCAGAAGAGTGGAGGCTGTTATAGCAGAAATGTTCCAACATCTAGTGGAAAGCCTTCCCAGAGGAGTGGAGGCTGTTATAGCAGCAAAGGGCTACCAACTCCATATTAATGCCCATGATTTTGGAATGAGATGTTTGTTGAGCAGGTGTCCACATACTTTTGGTCAGGTAGTGTACGTCTGCCAAAATGAAGCTGAAAGTGAATTATAATGCAGTTTAGTCTTCTATATTACATCTTATACATAAAAACATGTAAAAGACCGTTTTCAAGAAAGTGCCATGACAACTGTGTGACATGCCCCTTCTGTGGGTGTCCACTTCTGTGGGTGTCCACTTCTGTGGGTGCAGCAACCTTAGAACCAGGTATGAGCTCCACCTCCTCCCACATCCCCATGTTGTCCCCCGGGGGTCTAACCTATTAATCTACTCCACTACTCCCACATAATCCAGAGGGCCACTTTCTCCCTGATTTTAAACAAGACAAGCCCGCTGAACGACAGGCTGGATTGAGAAAGTTGAAAACGGGATGACAACGGAAGAACGACATACACACAAAGTGGAGGC
>NC_068426.1:12218384-12240884 GCF_023373465.1 Oncorhynchus keta | reverse complement strand
CAACAACCTCTCCCTAAACACACAACCTCTCCCCAAAGACACAACAACCTCTCCCAACAACCTCTCCCTAAACACACACAACCTCTCCCTAAACACACACAACCTCTCCCTAAACACACAACAACCTCTCCCTAAACACACAACCTCTCCCTAAACACACAACAACCTCTCCCTAAACACACACAACCTCTCCCTAAACACACAACAACCTCTCCCTAAACACACAACAACCTCTCCCTAAACACACAACAACCTCTCCCTAAACACACACAACCTCTCCCTAAACACACAACAACCTCTCCCTAAACACACAACAACAACTCTCCCCTAAACACACAACAACCTCTCCCTAAACACACAACAACCTCTCCCTAAACACACAACAACCTCTCCCTAAACACACACAACCTCTCCCTAAACACACAACAACCTCTCCCAACAACCTAAACACACAACAACCTCTCCCTAAACACACACAACCTCTCCCTAAACACACAACCTCTCCCTAAACACACACAACCTCTCCCTAAACACACAACCTCTCCCTAAACACACAACAACCTCTCCCTAAACACACAACAACCTCTCCCTAAACACACACAACCTCTCCCTAAACACACAACAACCTCTCCCTAAACACACACAACCTCTCCCTAAACACACAACCTCTCCCTAAACACACACAACCTCTCCCTAAACACACAAAACCTCTCCCTAAACACACAACAACCTCTCCCTAAACACACAACAACCTCTCCCTAAACACACACAACCTCTCCCTAAACACACAACCTCTCCCTAAACACACACAACCTCTCCCTAAACACACAACCTCTCCCTAAACACACAACAACCTCTCCCTAAACACACACAACCTCTCCCTAAACACACAACCTCTCCCTAAACACACAACAACCTCTCCCTAAACACACAACAACCTCTCCCTAAACACACACAACCTCTCCCTAAACACACAACAACCTCTCCCTAAACACACACAACCTCTCCCTAAACACACAACCTCTCCCTAAACACACACAACCTCTCCCTAAACACACAACCTCTCCCTAAACACACAACAACCTCTCCCTAAACACACAACAACCTCTCCCTAAACACACAACAACCTCTCCCTAAACACACAACAACCTCTCCCTAAACACACAACAACCTCTCCCCAAACACACAACAACCTCTCCCTAAACACACACAACCTCTCCCTAAACACACAACATCTCCCTAAACACACAACAACCTCTCCCTAAACACACACAACCTCTCCCTAAACACACAACCTCTCCCTAAACACACAACAACCTCTCCCTAAACACACAACAACCTCTCCCTAAACACACAACAACCTCTCCCTAAACACACAACAACCTCTCCCTAAACACACAACCTCTCCCTAAACACACAACCTCTCCCTAAACACACAACAACCTCTCCCTAAACACACACAACCTCTCCCTAAACACATACAACCTCTCCCTAAACACACACAACCTCTCCCTAAACACACAACCTCTCCCTAAACACACACAACCTCTCCCTAAACACACACAACCTCTCCCTAAACACACAACCTCTCCCTAAACACACAACAACCTCTCCCTAAACACACAACAACCTCTCCCTAAACACACAACAACCTCTCCCTAAACACACAACAACCTCTCCCTAAACACACACAACCTCTCCCTAAACACACAACAACCTCTCCCTAAACACACAACAACCTCTCCCTAAACACACAACCTCTCCCTAAACACACAACAACCTCTCCCTAAACACACAACAACCTCTCCCTAAACACACACAACCTCTCCCTAAACACACAACAACCTCTCCCTAAACACACAACAACCTCCCCCCAAACACACAACAACCTCCCCCTAAACACACAACAACCTCTCCCCAAACACACAACAACCACTCCCTAAACACACACAACCTCTCCCTAAACACACAACATCTCCCTAAACACACAACAACCTCTCCCTAAACACACACAACCTCTCCCTAAACACACAACCTCTCCCTAAACACACAACAACCTCTCCCTAAACACACAACAACCTCTCCCTAAACACACAACAACCTCTCCCTAAACACACAACAACCTCTCCCTAAACACACAACCTCTCCCTAAACACACAACCTCTCCCTAAACACACAACAACCTCTCCCTAAACACACACAACCTCTCCCTAAAAACACAACAACCTCTCCCTAAACACACAACAACCTCTCCCTAAACACACACAACCTCTCCCTAAACACACAACAACCTCTTCCTAAATTAACCAGCGACTGTAAATGGCTCACTCTTCCATCCACAAACACACATCTGTTGTCTGGAGATGTATTTACGTCTCCATCAGAGAAGCAGAGATGCTGTGTGTGTGTGTGTGTGTGTGTGTGTGTGTGTGTGTGTGTGTGTGTGTGTGTGTGTGTGTGTGTGTGTGTGTGTGTGTGTGTGTGTGTGTGTGTGTGTGTGTGTGTGTGTGTGTGTGTGTGTGTGTGTGTGTGTGTGTGTGTGTGAACAGTAACTGGCTATTAAGGAAGCCCACAGCTTAAGGCTGGAGTTTAATTAAACCATCACAAAGTCACTTAGAACAGCAATCAGCCTAATGATCAAAAAGGGTCTTCAAAGCCGCCCGTGTGGATGTTTCCTTCTGCACATTACAGGGAAGTGTCCCACATATACAACTGGGCCCCAACAACAAAAGAGGCCAAAGAGCTTAAAGAAAAGTAAGCAGAGAGGGGTTTATAATGTATATTTATTTATTTATCTTTTGCGTTCGTAAAGAATAACCACATCTGTCGCCAAGAAGTTAAGAAGCTATCAGTTTCTGAAACGCTGCCAAGCCGACGCAGTTAAAGTACAGACTCCACGGAACAAAAAAAATGATTTTTTTCTTACTTTTCCTCCCCCAGTGAAGGGGCTCTTTGCATTTGTTTTGACTGATTTACCGGTTTGCTTATCTCAAAGGGTGAAACAATGCTGCACATTTCTATCAACAATCATTACAGGCCATTTCAAATCATTTCCGCACAGCTAATTTCATAATGGCGCAGGGAAACATTGATTGAAACCAGATGCCTCCTATCAGCCTTGTGGTAAACTGACTGCAATTACAGAGCAGAGTCCAATGTGCTCTGTTACTGAAGCCTTCCTACTACGGCCCATTCAGCCTGGACTAACACAAGACACCACAACACAAGACAACTAGGGTTGCAAAGCTATCAGTCATTTACAAACGTTACTGGAATCTTCAATCCTTTTTATAATTAACTGTAATTTACATCATTTACACTTGAATAACTTTTGAAAAATTGTATTCATATTATATAGTATTCATTGTTTATGTCTGTGTCCATATTATCCATGAGTTTATAGTTGGTAGACCGTATGGTTGAAGAGAAAATGGCCTAATTCATGAAAAAAAAGCATCTAATCAACAATATAATTATTTACTTTTTTCACAACTGACACCAGTTTGATGCCAAAACATTGACAACAAATACACATTGACATAATAAAATAAATAAAAGTTAGAAGAAAATGTTTCATTCTGAATCCCTCATGTTTAACACCAATGGTATTCACCACGTTAATTGTTTATATGTCGGATAATGTTTTACAGCCTCGTCATTCTATTGTATTATGTCATTTAATATATTTGACATAAAAGGTCAGAGATAATTACAGACACCTATACCCAAAAGGGCCTTTAGATGTCTTGTGATAGAGCACATACAATCCTTGAAAGGTAGTTTACTGGTAAACTTAGAAAGTTTCCACTAATATATCCTCCCTTCGCAACCCTAACACACCACAACACACAACACAACACACCACACCATGCAGCTAGGCCACAGTTCAGCTCTGCTAAGAGGGACAGGAAGTGAACAAGTGAGGTCTCAGTTTCCACTCCTCCCAGGTGGGACACGGCTGGGTATCCTTGGCGCAGGGTGTTTAATCTGATGTACAGGTGGGTATAAACACAGAGCCTGAACCTGCCTGATCTCAGACCACATCTGGACCCTGATACTTCCTGTACATTCACACACAGGGACGTACATCCTGAGTCGTTTCCTTGGACGTGCCAGAAAACAGATCCAGAATGTGGTAGATAGCTGAACGTTTAGCTTGCCCTCACGCCAGACATTCCTCTTGACTGAGACATATTTGGCATTCATAAGGACTATAGTAATGCTTTTCTTTCAGATACATTATAATATAATAATAATCACATGGTAATAATTAAACCATCGTTACAGCGATGCATACCTCTCTCTGTAATAAAGCATCATTGTAAATGACCAGTTTATAAGGCATGCATACTATAAATATGGAAAGCGACAACATGACATGTAGCCTATACAGAAGATCAGAGGCTGGCTCACACGGGGACAACATGACATGTAGCCTATACAGAAGATCAGAGGCTGGCTCACACGGGGACAACATGACATGTAGCCTATACAGAAGATCAGAGGCTGGCTCACACGGGGACAACATGACATGTAGCCTATACAGAAGATCAGAGGCTGGCTCACACGGGGACAACATGACATGTAGCCTATACAGAAGATCAGAGGCTGGCTCACACGGGGACAACATGACATGTAGCCTATACAGAAGATCAGAGGCTGGCTCACACGGGGACAACATGACATGTAGCCTATACAGAAGATCAGAGGCTGGCTCACACGGGGACAACATGACATGTAGCCTATACAGAAGATCAGAGGCTGGCTCACACGGGGACAACATGACATGTAGCCTATACAGAAGATCAGAGGCTGGCTCACATGTAGCCTATACAGAAGATCAGGGGACAACATGACATGTGGCCTATACAGAAGATCAGAGGCTGGCTCACACGGGGACAACATGACATGTAGCCTATACAGAAGATCAGAGGCTGGCTCACACAGGGGACAACATGACATGTAGCCTATACAGAAGATCAGAGGCTGGCTCACACAGAGGGGCTCACAACAACATGACATGGGGACAACATGACATGTAGCCTATACAGAAGATCAGAGGCTGGCTCACACGGGGACAACATGACATGTAGCCTATACAGAAGATCAGAGGCTGGCTCACACGGGGACAACATGACATGTAGCCTATACAGAAGATCAGAGGCTGGCTCACAAGGGGACACAGAACAACACAAAAGGGCGTGAGTATTAGAAACAGGAAGAAAACAGGGCTAAGCACAAAAAAAGTGGGAAAGTGAATCTATGTGAATGTCACAGCTTCCAGGCAATTATCCAATAATATGCATAATATGTTGATATGTTGTTTGTACGGAGATGTAAAACTTGTTCAGGCATACAGAACAGTTTCTGGGCTAGAGACTGAATGGAAACGCCTTGCATAAAATGACATGTAAAAGCATTAGTAGCAGTAACACTAGTGTGGGGCAATTTGTCCCCCTCTTCCTCTCTCCTCGTGCTGGCAGAAGAGAGAGGAAGAGAGGGAGTGACAGGGGAGAGACCTTGCCCGCAGAAACCCCGGTCCACCATTGCTCCCTGCTACCCTCTCTCTCTACCCACTCTACTGACCAGCAAAGCCAGTGATTTATGAAGCTGGAGAGAGAGGGTTCACTCCATGGACTCCGGATGAAAAAAGGTGCTCCATGCCGGAGGCCGGGCCATTCATCAACATGTGTCACATTGTTTATCATACAGACTCAGCCTAGCATGGGCGCTCCAACCGGGCCCCGGCTTTGTCCTGCCCCCCCCACAACAATCCACACCATGCAAACATTATTGAAAGATTGGAGGCCTCTCTTCACAAGGCTCTATTGCCTTTGGTCATGTGGAACAAAAGGGTAAAGAGAGAGAATCTGAAACATGTGATACGCTTTAAGGCTGTTGTGTTGAAGTGTCAGGAATCAGGCGGGTTACGGCGGTTAGGAGACTGGCTGAATGGTTAAGTCAATGTAAGGCTGAGCTTGGACTAAACTTGGCCTTAGTGTGTTGAAGCTCAGCTTGTAGAGCCAGGAGATGCAGGACAGTTTGCCCCCTGACTCCTTCCACCAGGGGCAACCTGGATTAGAAGCACCTGCTGTTCATCGGTTTGTGAAGGAAATGTTGCTGTCTAAAGAGATAGCCTTGAATTGTACATCTTGTCTCATACAATAATTTGTTCCTGTAGGTTCTGGGTAGAGATGAGGGGGAGATGGGTCCCTCACAGGTTGTTCCAGACAAATTCTGTTTTGAATTCAAATAAAATTGTACCTACACACTGAAGAAGGCTGCAGAGCCTAAACGTCTGTGTGCGCTAATCCCTGATGCAAATGATGAAAATAATACAAAATAAACAATGAAGTAAAAGCTTTATGCCCATCACACCATTTGTGTGTCTTCCACCAGTCCACCACTGGACTGCTGCCAGTACCATCATCTATCTACAGCCCATAATGCCCTGCTCTGAGTGTGTGGGGCAGAGATCTAGGTCACTAAACCATTTGTACTACACCATAGGAGGTTGGTGGCACCTTCATTTGGGAGGACGGGCTCGTGGTAATGACTGGAATACGTGAAATGGTATCAAATACTTAAAACACATGGTTTCCATGGTTTCCATGTGTTTGATGGCATTTTCTCTGTTCCGGTCATCATTATGAGCCGTCCTCCCCTCAGCCTCCTCTGTACTACACATATCCCAGTGATGTGTATGTGCTTGCACTAGTGTATGCGTCCGCGTGTGTCCGTGCGTGGAAACAAAAAGCAAACAGGCCAAATACAACCTTTACATTTCTGTGTGAATGTATTTAAATGTGGGTATTAGAAGTGTGCATGCCAGAGTGTGTAACATTTTGGTCATGTAGTGTATGTGGGTTCTATTACAGTTTTTCCCAATAGTTTCCTCACTAAAACTGGCCCATGAGGTACACTGACCCAAACCTGTAACTCATTTAGCAGAACCATACACCACATCTGCAATACTACTGGCACATGTTTTGCTTTACACTCAGATTGCAATTCTATAACAAACATTTGGCAAAACAGAACACACAATTCTCTAACTTTGGCACAACCTTCACAACTAAAATGTCTTGTGTGCAAATGAAAAGCAACACAGTTCAACAAGTTAAGCTCAATTACCATGTGCAAACACTAATTGCATAAATGTTCAATTTGAAATCAGACTTTTGGTATGGATAAAAAGACTTAGCAGAGAGAGATGGAGGTAGAGGTGGAGGTGGAGGTGGAGGTAGAGGTGGAGGTAGAGGTGGAGGTAGAGATGGAGGTAGAGGTGGAGGTGGAGGTAGAGGTGGAGGTAGAGGTGGAGGTAGAGATGGAGGTAGAGGTGGAGGTAGAGGTGGAGGTAGAGATGGAGGTAGAGGTGGAGGTGGAGGTGGAGGTAGAGGTGGAGGTAGGGGTGGAGGTAGAGGTGGAGGTGGAGGTGGAGATAGAGGTGGAGGTAGAGATGGAGGTAGAGGTAGAGGTAGATGTGGAGGTGGAGGTAGAGGTGGAGGTAGAGGTGGAGGTAAAGGTGGAGGTAGAGGTAGAGGTGGAGGTGGTGGAGGTGGAGGTGGAGATGGAGGTAGAGGTGGAGGTGGAGGTGGTGGAGGTGGAGGTGGAGATGGAGGTAGAGGTGGAGGTGGAGGTGGAGGTGGAGGTGGAGGTGGAGGTGGAGGTGGAAGTGGAAGTGGAGGTGGAGGTGGAGGAAGAGGTGGAGGTAGAGTTGGAGATAGAGGTGGAGGTAGAGGTGGAGGTAGAGGTAGAGGAAGAGGTAGAGGTGGAGGTAGAGGTGAAGGAAGACCAAGAACAAGGAGAGTAATCTCTGATGAAATTTGGGAGACTGTGGTGGACCATGTGGTCAACCATGGTTTGATCTTGAGAGAGGCTGGGCAGAGAGTACAGCCCAATCTGAACTGCTTCACCGTAGCATCCATCATCCAGACGATCCAAAATGAGAATAGGTTTGTACTGCAGACATTGGACCTCTCTACTACTTTTACTACCTGACAGTAGTACAACATAACACACAGTAAAGACTGTAGTTTCCAATACATACTGTAACGGGAAACAAATTAAATGTTTCATGTATTACTGTATGTGTGAAATTGGGAGCTATACTATTTTGTAACATGTTTATCTTGTATACTGTATTACTGTAGTGTTTACTGTACTGTATGCTATTTTGTTTTTGTAGAACGGAAAGACGACCACCAAGTGGTGGTAGAGCATGTCTATTTACAGACGAAAAGGAGGCTGCCATTGTGCAAATGGTAGTTGAAAATAATGCCATACGAATGCAGGAAATCCAACAACAGAAAACCCTGCCATCTTCCATAACATCAGAGTGAGTTTATCAACCATAACCCACATCCTTAAGAAACACCATTTCCAGATGAAGCAAATCTACAGAGTCCCATTTGAAAGGAATTCCCAAAGAGGCAAGGATAAACAATACAGATATGTGCAAGTAAGTAATGTACTAGTAGTATACTCTTAAAACACTAGAGACTCATTGATGTTGTAAGTAATGTACTAGTAGTATACTCTTAAAACACTAGAGACTCATTGATGTTGTAAGTAATGTACTAGTAGTATACTCTTAAAACACTGGAGACTCATTGATGTTGTAAGTAATGTACTAGTAGTATACTCTTAAAACACTAGAGACTCATTGATGTTGTAAGTAATGTACTAGTAGTATACTCTTAAAACACTAGAGACTCATTGATGTGGTAAGTAATGTACTAGTAGTATACTCTTAAAACACTAGAGACTCATTGATGTGGTAAGTAATGTACTAGTAGTATACTCTTAAAACACTAGAGACTCATTGATGTTGTAAGTAATGTACTAGTAGTATACTCTTAAAACACTAGAGACTCATTGATGTTGTAAGTAATGTACTAGTAGTATACTCTTAAAACACTAGAGACTCATTGATGTGGTAAGTAATGTACTAGTAGTATACTCTTAAAACACTAGAGACTCATTGATGTTGTAAGTAATGTACTAGTAGTATACTCTTAAAGCACTAGAGACTCATTGATGTTGTAAGTAATGTACTAGTAGTATACTCTTAAAACACTAGAGACTCATTGATGTTGTAAGTAATGTACTAGTAGTATACTCTTAAAACACTAGAGACTCATTGATGTTGCCAGTGAACTTTACTATACAGCGATTGTCATTTCAGAGAATCATGGAGTTGGATGCAAGTCCCATCTCCCAGGAACATATTCATAGATGAGCCTGGATTTAATTTAGCGAAGATGAGGAGGAGAGGAAGGAACATCATTAGTCAACGCGCCATCATTGAGGTACCTGGCCACATTGGGAGAAATGTCACCACATCTACAGCTATGAGCCTCAACGGGGTCCTCCACCGCCATGCCACCCTTGGACCATACAACACTGCCCATCTCCTTCATTTCCTGAACACCTTGCATGACAATCTTTTTCAGCCAGAGCAGAGAGGGCCAGGTGACTCTGAGCAGCAAATGTATGTTCTAATTTGGTACAACGGCGTGCTGCTCAGGTCTGCAACTGGTTCCATGACCATCCCAGGTTTCTAAATCTCTATTCTCTATCTCCATATTCCCTATTTCCCTATTTCTCAACCCCATTGTGGAGTTATTTTCAGCACGGCAGTTGAAGGTGTATGATCGCAAACCCCATGAACATATGGCCCTTCTCCAGGCAATGGAGGAGGCCTGTGGTGACATTCCAGTCCTGTCAGGGGTGGATGCATTATGCCAGAAGATATTTCCCCCGCTGTCTGCCCAAGGAGGATACTGCCTGTGATGTTGATGAACATCTGTAGCACGGACCAAAACACAAAACATGACTGATTTTGTTTTCGCAATAGAGTATTTGTTTCTTGACTTGATTTTGATTTTACTGTATTTTCGCATTTTCTTTATCTATTCCGTACAATTGATTTAACATACAGTACTATAGGTTTTTCTTCCTTTGCATCTGCAAAATATATTTACTGTATGTTTGCATTTTTACTGTGTGCTTACAGTTTGACATGTATTGAGTCATGTTGAATTATAAAACAAACATTTTTGTATTTGTGTTCCTTTCTTCTTTGAGTACACACAACCAATATACAGTATAATAACTCAATCTTAGTCTTTGCACTGAAATAGGTTCTGACTAGGTATCCCCCTTTCCAATCAAATCCAATCAAATCCAATCAAATGTTCTTAGTCACATGCGCCGAATACAACAGGTATAGATTTGACTTAAAGCCCTTAACCGACAATGCAGTTTAAAAAATACAAAAAAGTATAAGAAATAAAAGTAACAAGTAATTAAAGAGCAGCAGTAAAATAACAGTAGCGAGACTATATACATGGGGTACCGGTACAGAGTCAATGTGCGGGGGCACCGGTTAATTGAGGTAATTGAGGTGATATGTACATGTAGGTAGAGTTATTAAAGTGACTATGCATAGATAATAACAGAGAGTGTCAGCGTCATAAAAGAGGGGGTTGGGGGAAATGCAAATAGTCTGGGTAGCCATTTGATTAGCTGTTCAGGAGTCTTATGGCTTGGGGGTAGAAACTGTTTAGAAGCCTCTTGGACCTAGACTTGGTATTCCAGTACCGCTGCTGTGCGGAAGCAGAGTAAACAGTCTATGACTAGGATGGCTGGAGTCTTTGACAATTTTCAGGGCCTTCCTGATGCAACCATGCTCTCGATGGTGCAGCTGCAAAACCTTGAGGATCTGTGGACCATTGCCAAATCTTTTCAGTCTCTTGAGGGAGAATAGGTTTTGTCGTGCCTTCTTCACCACTGTCTTGGTGTGCTTGGACCATGTTAGTTTGTTGATGATGTGGACACAAAGGAACTTGAAGCTCTCAACCTGCTCCACTACAGCCCCATCGATGAGAATGGGGGCGTGCTCGGTCCACTTTTTCCTGTAGTCCACACTCATCTCCTTTGTCTTGTTCACAGTGAGGGACAGGTTGTTGTCCTGGCACCACACGGCCTGGTTTCTGACCTCATTCCTATAGGCTGTCTAGTTGTTGTCGGTGATCAGGCCTACCACTATTGTGTCATCGACAAACTTAATAATGGTGTTGGAGTCATGCCTGGCTGTGCAGTCATGAGTGAACAGGGAGTACAGGAGGGGACTGAGCACGCACCCCTGAGGGGCCCCTGTGTTGAGGAACAGCTTGCGCATCTGCTGTTACCTACCCTTACCACCTGGGAGGTGGCCCGTCAGGAAGTCCAGGATCCAGTTGCAGAGGGAGGTGTTTAGTCCCATGGTCCTTATCTTAGTGATGAGCTTTGAGGCACTATGGTGTTGAACTCTGAGCTGTAGAATAGCTTTCTCTCATAGGTGTTCCTTTTGTCCAGGTGGGAAAAGGCATCGTGGAGTGCAATAGAGGTGGCATCATCTGTGGATCTGTTAGTGCGGTATGCAAATTGGAGTGGGTCTAGGGTTTCTGGGATAATGGTGTTGATGTGAGCCATGACCAGCCTTTCAAAGCACTTCATGGCTACAGATGTGAGTGCTACGGGTCGGTAGTCATTTAGGCAGGTTACCTGAGTGTTCTTGGGCACAGGGACTATGGTGGTCTGCTTAAAACATGCTGGTATTACAGACTCGGACAGTGAGCGGTTGAAAATGTCAGTGAAGACACTTGCAGTACATGTCCTGGTAATCCGTCTGGCCCTGCAGTCTTGTGAATGTTGCCCTGTTTAAAGGTCTTACTCACATCGACTGCGGAGAGCGTGATCACACAGTCATCCAGAACAGCTGGTGCTCTCATGTATGTTTCAGTGTTATTTGTCTCGAAGCGAGCATAGAAGTAGTTAAGCTCCTATTCCCTGATATTAGTGTTTTGAACAGGTCACATCAGTATGATCTCGGTTGTCACTAAATTAGATTCATTTGATGTGTGTGTGTTTGTCATTTGTATGCAGAGTTTCATTTTGAGCAGGGAGTACATGATCTTGATTGCTGTGTTTCATTTTGCAAGATGTCTGTGAGATTTGGGGAAATTGGCTAACGGTTTTGTGTTTAGAGTTTTGAGTACCTGAGATTTAGTTTCTGAAAACATATGTTAACAATTGGGAAAGACTGTAAAAGACTAATACAATTTGCGAGACAGTGTGCTTGAATGTGTCCACAGAGAGAGAGAGAGAGAGAGAGAGAGAGAGAGAGAGAGAGAGAGAAGAAAGAGGTGGAGGGAAAGCTAGAGAGAACTTGCGAGAGAGAACAAGAGAGGAGACATGGGAAGAAAGAGAAAGATAAAGAGACAGAAGAAAGAAATACATTGAGAGAAACAGAGAGAGAGAGTGAAAGAGACTTTTACTTTTTGTCTTTCTTTAATGATCCATCCTCATTTCTTAAAACCTCACCACCACCCCCCCCATCCCCCTTAAACAAGAAATGTCCCCGGTGCTGCATACTCACCTTGCCCTCTACCCCACGATACAAAACAACATCACAATAACCAAAACCTCACAACTTCTACAACCGTATATCCAGCCCATCTTCCCCAGCTGTACAGACGGCATTCCCGACACAGCATATCTCCTGAAATATCTCCACACTTTTTATAATTTTATAGAACTCAATATGAGTAATAGTGTGGAGATATTTCAGGAGATATGTTGTGTCGGGAATGCCGTGAGGCGCACCGAGAACATCCCATTAAACAATAGTAAAGAGTCTGTTATCCCCCCACCTTTGACCCTGTTCCTGCTTGTTAGACAAATTTTTATTTTTATTTTTTTTATTTCACCTTTATTTAACCAGGTAGGCTAGTTGAGAACAAGTTCTCATTTACAACTGCGACCTGGCCAAGATAAAGCATAGCAGTGTGAACAGACAACACAGAGTTACACATGGAGTAAACAATTAGCAAGTCAATAACACAGTAGAAAAAATGGGCAGTCTATATACAATGTGTGCAAAAGGCATGAGGAGGTAGGCGAATAATACAATTTTGCAGATTAACACTGGAGTGATAAATGATCAAATGGTCATGTACAGGTAGAGATATTGGTGTACAAAAGAGCAGAAAAGTAAATAAATAAAAGTTTTAAAAAAGTATAAAAACAGTATGGGAATGAGGTAGGTGAAAATGGGTGAGCTATTTACCTATAGACTATGTACAGCTGCAGCGATCGGTTAGCTGCTCGGATAGCTGATGTTTGAAGTTGGTGAGGGAGATAAAAGTCTCCAACTTCAGCGATTTTTGCAATTCGTTCCAGTCACAGGCAGCAGAGTACTGGAACGAAAAGCGGCCAAATGAGGTGTTGGCTTTAGGGATGATCAGTGAGATACACCTGCTGGAGCGCGTGCTACCGATGGGTGTTGCCATCGTGACCAGTGAGCTGAGATAAGGCGGAGCTTTACCTAGCATGGACTTGTAGATGACCTGGAGCCAGTGGGTCTGGCGACGAATATGTAGTGAGGGCCAGCCGACTAGAGCATACAAGTCGCAGTGGTGGGTGGTATAAGGTGCTTTAGTGACAAAACGGATGGCACTGTGATAGACTGCATCCAGTTTGCTGAGTAGAGTGTTGGAAGCCATTTTGTAGATGACATCGCCGAAGTCGAGGATCGGTAGGATAGTCAGTTTTACTAGGGTAAGCTTGGCAGCGTGAGTGAAGGAGGCTTTGTTGCGGAATAGAAAGCCGACTCTTGATTTGATTTTTGATTGGAGATGTTTGATGTGAGTCTGGAAGGAGAGTTTGCAGTCTAGCCAGACACCTAGGTACTTATAGATGTCCACATATTCAAGGTCGGAACCATCCAGGGTGGTGATGCTAGTCGGGCATGCGGGTGCAGGCAGCGATCGGTTGAAAAGCATGCATTTGGTTTTACTCGCGTTTAAGAGCAGTTGGAGGCCACGGAAGGAGTGCTGTATGGCATTGAAGCTCGTTTGGAGGTTTGATAGCACAGTGTCCAATGACGGGCCGAAAGTATATAGAATGGTGTCGTCTGCGTAGAGGTGGATCAGGGAATCGCCCGCAGCAAGAGCAACATCATTGATATATACAGAGAAAAGAGTCGGCCCGAGAATTGAACCCTGTGGCACCCCCATAGAGACTGCCAGAGGACCGGACAGCATGCCCTCCGATTTGACACACTGAACTCTGTCTGCAAAGTAATTGGTGAACCAGGCAAGGCAGTCATCCGAAAAACCGAGGCTGTTGAGTTTGCCGATAAGAATATGGTGATTGACAGAGTCGAAAGCCTTGGCGAGGTCGATGAAAGACGGCTGCACAGTACTGTCTTTTATCGATGGCGGTTATGATATTGTTTAGTACCTTGAGTGTGGCTGAGGTGCACCCGTGACCGGCTCGGAAACCAGATTGCACAGCGGAGAAGGTACGGTGGGATTCGAGATGGTCAGTGACCTGTTTGTTGACTTGGCTTTCGAAGACCTTAGATAGGCAGGGCAGGATGGATATAGGTCTATAGCAGTTTGGGTCCAGGGTGTCTCCCCTTTGAAGAGGGGATGACTGCGGCAGCTTTCAATCCTTGGGGATCTCAGACGATATGAAAGAGAGGTTGAACAGGCTGGTAATAGGGGTTGCAACAATGGCGGCAGATAGTTTCAGAAATAGCGGGTCCAGATTGTCAAGCCCAGCTGATTTGTACAGGTCCAGGTTTTGCAGCTCTTTCAGAACATCTGCTATCTGGATTTGGGTAAAGGAGAACCTGGAGAGGCTTGGGTGAGGAACTACGTGGGGGGGCGGAGCTGTTGGCCGAGGTTGGAGTAGCCAGGCGGAAGGCATGGCCAGCCGTTGAGAAGTGCTTATTGAAGTTTTCGATAATCATGGATTTATCGGTGGAGACCGTGTTTCCTAGCCTCAGTGCAGTGGGCAGCTGGGAGGAGGTGCTCTTGTTCTCCATGGACTTCACAGTGTCCCAGAACTTTTTGGAGTTGGAGCTACAGGATGCAAACTTCTGCCTGAAGAAGCTGGCCTTAGCTTTCCTGACTGACTGCGTGTATTGGTTCCTGACTTCCCTGAACAGTTGCATATCACGGGGGCTATTCGATGCTATTGCAGTCCGCCACAGGATGTTTTTGTGCTGGTCGAGGGCAGTCAGGTCTGGAGTGAACCAAGGGCTGTATCTGTTCTTGGTTCTGCATTTTTTGAACGGAGCATGCTTATCTAAAATGGTGAGGAAGTTACTTTTAAAGAATGGCCATGCATCCTCAACTGACGGGATGAGGTCAATGTCCTTCCAGGATACCCGGGCCAGGTGATTAGAAAGGCCTGCTCACAGAAGTGTTTTAGGGAGCGTTTGACAGTGATGAGGGGTGGTCGTTTGACTGCGGCTCCGTGGCGGATACAGGCGATGAGGCAGTGATCGCTGAGATCCTGGTTGAAGACAGCGGAGGTATATTTGGAGGGCCAGTTGGTCAGGATGACGTCTATGAGGGTGCCCTTGTTTACAGAGTTAGGGTTGTACCTGGTGGGTTCCTTGATGATTTGAGTGAGATTGAGGGCATCTAGCTTAGATTGTAGGACTGCCGGGGTGTTAAGCATATCCCAGTTTAGGTCACCTAACAGAACAAACTCTGAAGCTAGATGGGGGGCGATCAATTCACAAATGGTGTCCAGGGCACAGCTGGGAGCTGACGGGGATCGGTAGCAGGCGGCAACAGTGAGAGACTTGTTTCTGGAGAGAGTAATTTTCAAAATTAGTAGTTCAAACTGTTTGGGTATGGACCTGGAAAGTATGACATTACTTTGCAGGCTATCTCTGCAGTAGACTGCGACTCCGCCCCCTTTGGCAGTTCTATCTTGACGGAAGATGTTATAGTTGGGTATGGAAATCTCTGAATTTTTGGTGGCCTTCCTGAGCCAGGATTCAGACACGGCAAGGACATCAGGGTTAGCAGAGTGTGCTAAAGCAGTGAGTAAAACAAACTTAGGGAGGAGGCTTCTGATGTTGACATGCATAAAACCAAGACTTTTTCGATCACAGAAGTCAACAAATGAGGGTACCTGGGGACATGCAGGGCCTGGGTTTACCTCCACATCACCCGCGGAACAGAGAAGGAGTAGTATGAGGGTGCGGCTAAAGGCTATCAAAACTGGTCGCCTAGAGCGTTGGGGGCAGAGGATAAGAGGAGCAGGTTTCTGGGCATGGTAGAATATATTCAGGGCATAATGCGCAGACAGGGGTATGGTGGGGTGCGGGTACAGCGGAGGTAAGCCCAGGCACTGGGTGATGATGAGAGAGGTTGTATCTCTGGACATGCTGGTTGTAATGGGTGAGGTCACCGCATGTGTGGGGGGTGGGACAAAGGAGGTAACAGGGGTATGCAGAGTGGATCTAGGGGCTCCATTGTGAACTAAAACAATGATAACTAACCTGAACAACAGTATACAAGGCATATTGACATTTGAGAGAGACATACAGCGAGGCATACAGTAATCACAGGTGTTGAATTGGGAAAGCTAGCTAAAAACAGTAGGCGAGGCTAATCAGCTAGCACAACAAACAGCAGGTAAAATGGCGTTGACTAGGCAACTGGGCCGACAGATAAACAAACAAGCAGAATGGGGTACCGTGATTAATAGCCAACTTAGCCTGAGCAGACAAACAATTCAACAACACACATTTGGCCTCTCCTTATTTGAATATCTGTACCCCATTATGAACATCCCAACAGTAAACTCCACCCCCAACCTCTCACACAGACATTCCAACAGAGACATTAATGGCATTAACCTGGCTCATACAGAAAACACATGATGCACTGTTTCACTCATGACACAGAAAGGACACCCCTGTCCAACTCCCGGGTCAACCTGTGCCAACCAGCTTTTAGTGGTCAGGGCTCCATGTCGAACACTCCACTGGAGGTCCCCTGGCCTCTTTGGTACTGGGAGTTTGTAGAGCCCCCTCCATCTAAAACCCACCATACGCTCCGCCCTACATAGCCCCTGCCACTGATGTGCCTTCACTCCTATTAGACTCCTAATCTTCCTCACCTTAATGCAGAGGTTGTAGAGGGCTTTACCTCCCACAACCTCAAACTCCCCCAGGCTAGGAGTCCAACAAGTCCTCCAGACCCCCTTGCTAGTCCCCAGTCTCCTGTCACCTGCAGTGCCGAAACATTGGTGGCCCTCCCCCTTTGGCCGGTCAAACACCCCCTTACCGGCTCAGACAGTGCCTCCTGGACCTCCTCCAGGAATCTCTCCTGCAGTCTAAGAGATGTTAGTCCTGTTTGGTTTGCAAGGACTTCCGGGGATTTACATCCCCCTCCCCCAGCAGTCGCAGGTCACCAAGCCTTAGTAAACCCGCTGCCATCAGTCGCTTCTGCAGGGTGGCCGACTGAACCGATCTCAGAAGGATGGCTGGATTATAGGAGACAGGCTCCTCCCACACCCACAGCCCAGGCTCCATATCCCCTTGTCGTGTTGGCCTTTGCAGCAGCCAGGCCCTCAACACAGTAGAGAAAAAAATCAGAGAGACCTGCTGTACTCTGCCTCTCCAGCCTCAGTAACAATGTTTTGTTCAATTTAACTAGGCAAGTCAGTTAAGAACAAATTCTTATTTACAATGACAGTCTACCAGGGAACCGCGGGTTAACTGCTTGCTCAGGGTCAGAACGACAGATTTGTACCTCGGGGGTTTGAACTTGCAACCTTCCGGTTACTTGTCCAAGTGGGGCATGGAGGGCCCTATCCCTCCATGCCCCACATAACACTGCCTCCTTCAGCCAGTGACGACCCCGCTCGTAGCTGACAAAGCTCCCTCGTACACCTTCAGACTAGTCTCTAGTGCCTGCATATCCTACCCATCCCTGACCATCACGTCATCTGCATACGCCGACACTGCTATGCCTGTCAACACACTCCCTGCAGTCTTCAATGGATAGTGTTTATAACTACCCCGATAGAGGGTATCCTTGTCTAATGCCCCGTCTCACCCAGACTGGCCTACTGAGTCTCCCACCCACCTTGACCATACATGACGCCCCAGCATACAACATCTTCACACAAGCCAAAAACATTTACCCAAACCCAAACACAGACATCCCATTAAAGAGATACTCATGGTCCACTCTATCAAAAGACCAGTCCAAAGTTCACATTAGAAACTCTTGACAAGTCCAACATGTCCCTGATGAAGAACAAGTTTTCCGTGATTGAGCGTCCCAGTACACAATATGTCCGGTCCTTGTGTACTATAGTCCAGATGGGAGTTCAGTCTGTTAGTGAGGACCTTGGTAAATATCTTGTAGTCTGCACAGAGCAATGCCACAGGCCTCCAGTACTTAAGTTCACACAAGTGCCCTTTTTTGGGCAGGAGAGTCAGAGCCGCCCGACGGCAGCTCATTGGCAACTCTCGTACCCCGACGCACTCAAGCAACACGCAAAATAAGTCCAATCCAATTATTCCCCAGAATGTTTTATAAATCTCCACTCGGAGTCTATCGACCCGTGCACGGCCGGGTTATGGCCTCTGCCAGTTCATGGTACAAAAGGGGAATGTCCATTTCATTCCTCTGTGCCAGAGAGAGCTTAGAGAGTTCTGCAAACAAAACCTGAGCACACATAGGATCACACAGTTCTGCCCTATACAATTCAGTATAAAACTCCACAGTCCGCTCACACATCTCCCCCACCACAGAGGTCCCCCGCTCATCAGACAGCCGCAGACAATGCATTCCCTTGGCTTCACCACTCTGTCTTTCCAAACCAAAGAAGAAGGAACTGGAAGCATCCATCTCCTTAAGCATGGAGAATCTAGGTCTTACAAGTGCTCCCTTTGCTTTAACCTGGAAAAAACTGCCCAGCTCCTTACGTAATTCAGTTAAATTGGCCTGGAGGCCTACATTGCCTTGCCCCACCAGCTCTACCTACACTTTATTGATACTACACTCAAGTTCCCCCAATACTCTCCTAGCCTCTGAGGATGAGAGAGCTGTATACTGTTGACAGAAAGCAGAATTTAGACTATTCCCACATCCCACCACTGACTCAGCGACTCATACTCCTCTCTTCGCTGCCCCCATCTTTCCCAAAAAGTATAGAAACCAGAGCAAAAAGTGGCATCTTGTAAGAGCATTACATTAAACTTCCAATAGGATGCCTGCCAAGGCCCTGGTGAAATAGACAGCCGAGCCATGGTTATGTGATGAGCCGAAAGGCCCACCGGGAGAATGGTAGCGCCCAACAGCCTATTGCTCTGATTTCTGGACATCTTGTCTGGCTGCACTCACCCTAGCTCCAAAGACCTTCACCCATGTCTACTGTCTTCTGTTGGGATGTCTAGTTCTCCAAACATCCACTAGGTCAAACTGATTAATGATTTCCCTTAACACCTCCACTGAGCCTGAATGAGGCTCCTCCCCATTTATATCTTTCGTAAAATCCATTGTTCAGTTCCAGTCCCCGCCGACCACCAGTGTCTCCTCAGCCGCTACCTGTGAGAGCTCCTGTCTAATACACGTCTCTCCCTGTGTTAGGCACATGCATATTTATAAAGGCAAAACTCCTGTTGTTCATTTCTGCTTTTACTACAAGCAGTTTACTCGTACACACCTCCTTTGAGGAGCAAATTTTTCCAGACAGCCCCGGTGCAAAATTGACTGCCACCCCTGCACTAACATTTGTTCCATGGCACACTTGCACTTTTCCCCCAAACGACTTCATTCATCACATCTCCTGCAGAAACAAGTACTTTCTTTTGTTTTACATATTCACCCAAAAGACTCCTCTTTCCTGCTTCTCTGGCGCCATTTATATGCTAGGGTGCTTTTTTCTCAATTTCTCAATGACTGACGTGCCCAAAGTAAACTGCCTGTTACTCAGGCCCAGAAGCCAGGATTTGCATATATTTGGTATCACTGGAAATAAAACACTTTGAAGTTTGTAGAAATGTTAAAATAATGTATGAGACTATAACACAATTGATATGGTAGCCGAAAATCCAAAGAAAAACCAACCTATTTTTTTATTTTGAGATCCCATGCTCTTTCAATGGAAAGCTATGGATCCTATGCAATTCCAGCTCCCAGATTGCAATTCCTATAGCTTCCACTGGATGTCAACAGTCTTTGTCCAGCTTCAGGCTGGTTTCTTTCAAAACGAGGAAGAATATTGAGTTTTGGTACCTGGATTCACAGTTGGAATTCAGTCTGGGGGCGCGCGATGAAGAGGACGCACACTTGCTAATTTTACTTTTCTATTGAACATACTTCCTTTCGTATGAAATATTATAGATTAATTACATTTTAGGGTACATGAGGATTAAACGTAGTTTGACTTGTTTAAAAAAGTTTAGCGGTAGCATTTTGGACTCCTTTGTCTGCATGTTGAACGAGTGGATTACTGAAATCGATTGTGCCAAGGATTCTATCTAACAAAACAACCATGCATGTTGTAGCTGGGACCCTTGGGATTGCAAACAGATGAAGATCTTCAAAAAGTATGTGATTATTTAATCGCTATTTGTGATTTTATGAAGCCTGTGCTGGTTGAAAAATATGTTGATGTGGGGCGCCGTCCTCAAACAATCGCATGGTATGCTTTCGCTGTAAAATCCATTGTAAAATCAGACAATGCAGTTAGATTAACAATCATTTAAGCTTTTAAACGATATAAGTGTGTTCATAAATGTTTATTATTATGATTATTTATTTGAATTGCGCGGCCTCCAATTTCACCGGATGTTGTCGACAGGTTTCCCGCTGATTGGACGCCTAGCCCTAAGAGGTTTTAAGCAAGCCTAACCCGAAGAGTCTCCATAACAAGTGGGAGAAAAGCCAGCAAAGAAAGAGACCAATAGCAAAGCTCAACAATCCCCAGTTCCACATAAAAACGATTCAGCATCTGAAGGTAGACCGTTACACACGGTTGTGACCCACTTCCTCAACCTAAAACGTTTCCTGGGTGAGAGGACACCATGCCACTCATTTTTCATAGCACGTTGTACTGATCTTACAAACTTTCCAGGATCGCAAAACAAAAGCTTCAAGATGAACCTTTTTCCTTTTAGCCACATTCAGGAACCTTGACAGTTCCCTCACCGGGTACTTTGACTACTCTGTCAGCTCTGAACCCATTGAGGAAGAGTCTGAAAAGAAAGCCTCCTCATCGCCCTCTTCCTCAGACTCACCTTCCTCCTCATTTCCATCTCCCATCCTGACCAGCTGCCCTTCCTCTCTAGTCCGGGTCTCCCCCCCCAGCACAAGGCAAAGGTTCCTAAGTGCCTTTGACAACACCAGCCTCTCCCCTCCCACCTCCTTTAATTTTTCCCTTTTTCCTCTCCCGCTTGACACCCTCCTCCACCACCCCTCGTCACTTGCCCTTCCCCACTATACTATGCTCCTCCACCACCCCTCGCCACTTGCCCTTCCCCACTATACTCTGCTCCTCCACCACCCCTCGTCACTTGCCCTTCCCTACAATACTATACTCCTCCACCACCCCTCGTCACTTGCCCTTCCCCACTATACTCTGCTCCTCCACTAGCATAACCTGACTAGGACTAGCCTCATCTACACCACCATCCATAACCTGACTAAACCCAGCCTCATCTACACCACTACCCATAGCATGACTAGACCCAGCCTCATCTACACCACTACCCATAGCATGACTAGACCCAGCCTCATCTACACCACCATCCATAACCTGACTAAACCCAGCCTCATCTACACCACTACCCATAGCATGACTAGACCCAGCCTCATCTACACCACTACCCATAGCATGACAAGACCCAGCCTCATCTACACCACCATCCATAGCATGACTAGACCCAGCCTCATCTACACCACCATCCATAGCACGACAAGACCCAGCCTCATCTACACCACCATCCATAACACGACAGACCCAGCCTCATCAACCATCCATAGCACGACCCCAGCCTCATCTACACCACCATCCATAGCATGACTAGACCCAGCCTCATCTACACCACCATCCATAGCACGACAAGACCCAGCCTCATCTACACCACCATCCATAGCATGACTAGACCCAGCCTCATCTACACCACCGTCTATAGCATGACTAGACCCAGTCTCATCTACACCACCATCCATAACACGACTAGACCCAGCCTCATCTACACCACCATCCATAACACGACTAGACCCAGCCTAATGTACACCACATCCATACCATGACTAAACTCAGCCTAATCTACACCACCATCCATAGCACATCTTGACCCAGGCTCATCTACACCACCATCCATAACATGACTAGACCCAGCCTCATCTACACCACCATCCATAGCATGACTAGACCCAACCTCTGCTGCCTGCATCTCATGGCCACCTGCACGTTGACCTCGATTTCCCACACTGGTGCTGGTAACTTCACCTCGTCTATGGTCTTTATGTGGGCACGCAAAGCTCTTATGACCCAAATCCCCACACTCAAAGCACCGTAGACTGCCTGTGCTGGAAAACCCTGCATAGAGCCCCTCCCCATGCCTCACTGTAAAATGCACATTTAACTGTTGCTCATTGTTATTCAGAAACATGAACACTTGCC